>NW_010561009.1:73531-86831 GCF_000687285.1 Phaethon lepturus | reverse complement strand
TCAGCAGATGAGGGAATGAAATTGCTCCATCTTGAAGATCAACATTCAAAGCTGTAAGCATAGGTATCATGTGACAAGTTTTTACACAAAAGTAAACTGAAGTGATTATGCTAATACCGGTCATCTTGGGCATAGCTAGTATCACATAGATGTTTCCAGAAGTCTGAGCAAATTCAGTATAAAATGATATCTGGTGGTTTCTGAGCGTTAGGAAACAAAGGACCTGATTGCCTGATCGGAAAATTGAGAGGAATCTGCACCATTGGGAGTGTGAATGGTTCAGATATCCCAGATTGTTTGTTTGATAACCAAATAAGTGACAACGACTGTTTAATTGGCACTAATACAAATGCTGTACATACCCATAACTATATTGAAAGATAATGCTGGATGTATGACAGCTGCCCGTGTGGTGTTACTGTATGGACATTTTGTGTCCTGTCAAAACAGTATAGTAGTCTGATGTAATACAGACTTTCTTCAAACATCTGCTCTTGGAAAAACACCCCAAAAAGTTTTGAGTGCCCACGTTCAAGGTCAATTTTTTTTTTTTCTTACTACAAACCTGTTCTTTTCAGTGGTGTAGGAATATGCATACCAAGGACTGAATTTCAATGGAATTTAGCATACATAGTCTGGACCACATTTTTAGAAGAATCTGGGCCACATGCAGGCACTGACGTAAGTGGCTAGCTTTTGAGAAAAGTTAAACCCATTCGGAGTTTAAGCGCTTCTCAAAGTTCTCCATCTTGCTGTTATTTAGAAGTCTGACTCATTACAAATCTTCCTTTGGAAAACCTTGCTTCTAGATATCTTAAGGGTCACATAATCATCTGTGGTCTCCATGTTTGTTTTACTTGAAGGAAATGGAAAGGATAGGGCTATTTAACAAGCATACAGTAACTGATCAGAAGGTAGACTGTTCCAATGGTCATATGTCATAAAACATCTGTGCCTATGAAACAAAAATAAAGCATGAGAACTGCCTTCTCAGTCAGATACCTTTTTTTTTTTTTTTCTTTTTTTTCCTTACATACTAGCTTCCTTTTGGCTTCTGCACTGTTGCAGGTATGAGCTACATCTCTCCCCTTGCCAGTTCAGGTTATTTCTCTGAAATATCTCCTTAAGTTTCATTTGAAATGTTGCTGATGATAGATCTTCCTCTCACTCTTAAAGAGATGAAGCTATATTGTCATGCTTTAATTGTCGAGCACTTTTTTTTTTTTTTTTTTTTGGCATATCTCTTTCTGATTTCTTACGAAAATCTGTAGACATAACTAGTTTTGACCAGATTAAACAGTTGGCCTTCCAGTGTTGCAACGCCTCAAATCTGTGAAGGAAGACACTGAAAAAACTATATGAACACTGCAGTGATACATCTGAATACTGACAGCTTGATTCTTTCCTTGTATTGGGGAGCCAACTTGCAAGAGCTGCAAAGACATATGAATTATTTCTGATTGAGAAGAAAAGTCTGATGTCCCATTATTGTCTCTACGGAATGTAGCCAAGAGATGGCAATACCGTATCCATTATTCATTTAGTCTGCAATTTACATTCATGACTTCTTTGGGATATTACTATAACCAGTTCTTTGATTACAAGAAGGTAAACCATTTCTTAGCAGTGCAAGGTTATTCCTTCTATTTGCTGGGCAGTGTCTACCTTCAAATACCATCTAAGCTGGCTTTTCAACAGTGAGAGTCAGTAGCCTTTCACTGTTTGCTTTTCTACTTTACCTGTTCTCATTAATAGGACTCTGACTTAATTTGTAGGGAATGAGTCATTAGTGCACAGTTTAATTACAATATTATAATATGCACGCAATCCACTTAAACATAAAAAAGTAGAATTAGGTTTTCACTGTAAGCACACACATCTGGGGAAAAAAACAGCTAAGTACATGAAAAGCGACATTTCTCATTAGCATAATCAAAAGATGGCAGTTGTCCATCTGCCATTAGCTCAGTGTATTGCTATGCTGTTTCTGATGGCCATCACAAATAGTGATAATAATAGGAGTAATAAAACAACGTAATATGTATACATTTTTGTTGGATGACCTTTTAAATAGTATTTAAAATTGCTATGTTCATGCAGATTCTATATTCCCTAGCTCTGTCCACCACTTTTTTCTGGCTTTGTAAGTGAATGTGTTGGCCACTAGATATTCGCCACCTGTTCTGCAAATGAGTAGCCAGGATGGCCATTTTAAAAAGAGATCACTGAAGACTAAGGTCCAGTTTTTCAGCTAGAAAAAAGGGGCACAGTACTCTTCATGTAAATGAAGCCACAACTGTCTAAACAGGCTGAAGATCTCTATGTGGGTGTGGGGTAATTTGTCGTCAAAAATTTGAACTGAAGTATTAGTAATGATGTTTTTCAGAGCTCTCATTATCTTCACAAGCAAGGATCATTTTAAGGCTCTCCTGAACAAAAAGGCTTGGCAGACGTATATGGAAGTAGTCACTGCTTCTGGGTCATCTCATGTGAAATAGCAGGGTGAAGTTTATTGAAACAAATACATATATAGCATTTGTATGCTGATGAATTTTTTTTAATATATGTTTTATATTGCATCATTATTAATTAACTGCCTCTGCCATTTTTATCTAACTATGATCCCTTATGTCACTAAGGCAAGTTGATTTTCAGGAATGCATTGATAGGACAAGGGTTAATGGTTTTAAAGTAAAAGAAGGTAGATTTAGACTAGATCTAAGGAAGAAATTTTTCACAATGAGGGTGGCGAAACACTGACACAGGTTGCCCAGAGAGGTGGTAGATGCCTCATCCCTGGAAACATTCCAGGTCAGGTTGGACGGGGCTCTGAGCAACTGGATCTAGTTGAGGATGTCCCTGCTCATTGTAGGGGGGTTGGACTAGACCTTAAAAAAGGTCCCTTCCAACCCAAACTATTCTATGATTCTATGATTTTAAAATGTTTGTAACACTGTGTAAGTAAGGTGTGGGGTGAGGGGCTATTGATTGCCAAGAGCATTTTTGAGTAATTCCTATGTTTTTAAACGTAAGAAGTTCCTCCCAATTAACTCAAAAGCAAGCCTCACAACACCAAGATGCAACTTGTCCTCACTTTCGGGATACCTGCTGAGAGCTAGAGATTGTGATAGATTGTGTAAAAGCATGAACCACAGAACATATCAGCTCAAATAAATCTTGCTGATGGTGGGTAAATGTGCTTTGTAGTTGGCGTCTAAATAGCCCATACTTGCCTTTGATATATTCTTATACAATGTTATGGGTAAACTCAATATATTCTATCAAAAAAGATTTGAATGAAAACCTTGATCACATCATTTCATCGGAATCCAATCAATTTACGAAAGACAATCATTATGACAGACGATATATAAATGCTTTGGATTTTATTGAGCACTGTGAGTGTCTGAACATACGCACAGTGGACATTTACAGGCAGTAAATACACATGGTAAAATAATATCATGGCTACTCTGTGGGTTGTCAGATTATAACACCCTCCCCAGCCCTCCAGGGGAAAGAATTAGCAGTGGTAGCATATTCATTTTATCTAGATTAACAGTTCTTTCTGCATAACTTTCAGATTCCATCCATATCTATGAAAAATGAAAAAGACTGAAAAATGACCAGCCTATCTTCCTTCCAGTTGTAACTCAGGCCTGCTGTTTGCTAGCAGACCTCTGTCTGCATGAGTGAGTTTTCTTGTAGGTTAAAGAGACTGAATTCCCGCTTCCCCCTCCCTCCGACCCTGAGCCTGCAGGGCAGACAGACAGAAGCACACATATGATTAATACAGCACAGCTGCAGTAGTGACTCATTTGCATATGTATTAATAGAGGCAAAAACAACAATTCAATTACATACAGAGACATTCTGCATACTAAAGAACATATGCAAATAGCCTGGAAAAAGTGCAGCCAGCGTTTCCTCCGACTTTCCTGAGCCCATATGGGCTAGCATCAGAGCCTGGCAGTTTTCAAGAAATCCCCTTTAGGAAGAACCTGTTACAAGATGCTTATACAGCATTACTCCTCCTCCCCTCACCCCCTGGGTTCCCAGAAGGCGTTTGACATTTGGACAATGGAAATAGCACAAGCAATGCCTTTTCCATGTTACTTCTTATTTGCCAGCCTTCAGCTTCATATTGTTGTCTCTTTACATATAAGCCCCAGCATGAAGAAACCCAGTCCTTCACCTCATCTTCCATTTGTACATATTTATTCTATTTTTCTTTCTTCTTATCTCTTGTCTTGTTTCCATTTTCCTTTGTGTTTCTCTGTCTCAAGCTTTCTCTTATCTTCGTGACTTCTGTGAATTAGAAAAAGGTGACCATTTCTGTGGCTTTTTCTTGTAGTGACCTTAAATATCTCATAATAGTATAATTCAGTGATTTTCTGCTAGGGGGCCATTAAATAGTTTTAATGGGTCTGAAAGGTGACTCAGAAAAGTAAACCTGTTGTATATAGACTTTCATAACGTGATACATTGGTCTTTACTAAGAAGAACATTGTGGTGTTCTCAAACCAAAAAGGTTGAAAATCACAGGTATTAAGTAGTGGATATTACAGGTGATGGCAACCTTCATAACTGGTACAGAATCTGATTCTAATAGTAGAAACACGCTCTCTAAATCTCATGGGAATTTGATAGGCAATAGTTTTGAGCATCTTTCAAAAGCAGGTTGAAAGTAGTCCAGCATTGAAACTTAGCTTAAGTAAGCCTTCCTTATATTTATAGTAGCCTATAAATAGTTTAGTTAGCTGTAAGTTATTCCTTATGTTAGTGTTATAACTAAAACACCAAGTATACTAGATGGGTATACTTGGTATACTTCTTCATGGGCACCATTCACACACTGTGATACGCAACAAAATATTAGGCCATGATCCGTACCCAGTACACTAATTTCTAGAAAAATGTGACATTTGACATCATCCTTTATAGACTAGATAAATAAAGCTCTATTTCAACTTGAAAAGAGATAAGAAGTCACTAAAAACTTTTGGAAACCTGACAAAGCCTTTAAGATGCCCAACTGTCTTGTTTGGGTGGCAACCCTCTGTGTTTCAAGCAGTCTAAGTTACTGGCCATTTGTTTCAAACATCTCTGCGGTGTGAGTAGGGAAAAATAGGTCATGCAAGAAAGAGTGCGTAACTGTCTGGCAAGCAGACTTGCGAGGTCAGGTCATCCTTAATTTCTTTTCTCTTGCAAAAATGTTACACTTCTTTCTTTTTGGGGTTAGCCTGACAGACGGAAGCAGATTACTCCTTCATTATTTATAAGGCATTAATTTTAGATGAATATTGCTGAAGTAACTGACATCGTAAGTAGTTTTAGCAGCCAGCAGAAGAGCCTGTTTGCAGATTGGAATATGACAGTCTTCACTTACACAACGTCCTGTCTAGGACAAAGTCTGAAGTGTATGAAAGAAGAGAAAACTCGAGGAAGTGGAGGCTTATACATCAGCTAAGACTTTGTTTATTCTTCTGTGCAATATAACTGGGACTTTGGATGGTTGGAATGATGTTGTCCATGTGATGGGTTCAACCAGCTGCGAGACAAAACCAGTGTCAAAATAGCAGCAATGGCAACACCTGCCTGCCAGAGTCTGAAGCCTGGAGCAGGGGGTAACGAGCAGCTGAGAAGTGTCTTACACTGCCCCGAAGTAGCTTCTGTTGAGAAAGAAAAAAATAACCACCTTTGTACCTTGAGGTAACCAAAAATGATGTCTCCCTCCCTACACTGCCAACGGAGCAAACCTGTGAGGTTTCACAGAACGTGGTGTTTCGTGGCTTACATTCATTGGGAATTAATTCTCTCTGGAAAGGTTTGTATGAAAAATCTGGTGACAACACCAAAAAAAATGTAATTTTTTTTTTTTCTACTTTGTGCCCTTTGCACATTCCAGACATTGGGTGTTGAAATAGTTGGCTTACGCTACTGGTTTTCCTATTATGTTGTTTGCTCTTTTCAGAGGGATGTTGCTGAAAAGAAGATTATATAATCATGCAAATAAGATTGTATAATCCTGAGCAAATGGTTCAGGGGGGTGGGGGGAGACAGACAGAAAACCACACCGAGTGGGGCTTGGCTGGCTGCGGGGGCACTCGCTCTGAAATCATAAACTAGGGGGTTATGGGCCTCCTGTAAAACATGAAAGCTGCAGTCAGACTACTGAATTGTTCTGGATATTTTTGGAATTCATTGTCTTCATGCTGAGCTCTGCCAATAGTGTGTATTTACAGTGCCTCAGCAGAACGTCGTGACAGACAAACACACAGGAAAACTGCAAATCACTAGCATGCACACTCTTCAGAGCTTGCAGAACAATGCTGCAAATAACAAATAACAACAGCAAGAAAAGCTGGCTTACACAAAACTAACTACTTACTGACACTCTCTCACTCTTTTAGGTCCATAAATCAAATTACGACATTTTACACATCCCAAAAGTTAACACAAGAGAATCTCCCTTGAAATCTTGCTAGCTTTGTTGTACCTAGATCATATGACATGGTTTGTTGCTAGATGCAGATCAGTAGAATATATGAGCATGTAAGAATTTCAATCTATGTCTCATTTCTTACTACAGTCTTGTTTATGCCAGTTCTTTTTTCTCCAAAGTTTTAGGTCATTTCCAGTTGACAAGGCAGAATGGGATAGAAATCAACAAACAGCATAGCAAATGCGTACACGGGGAGGGTGTCACTGGCCAGTGATATAAATTGCATACAACAAGAACAGTGCAAGCCATTAAAAGTTCTTGTGCTCTTATTCTCATCCTGTCTTTCTTACGTCTGATTCCTTGCCAGGGTTAACTGTTGCCAGCCAGGATATTTTAGCATCTTTTATAAATGGAGGCTAAAATTAGGCACAGTTTGAGACTCTGAAACACCTAGTTACTGTAGACTATGGATCTAAGCGTTAGACAACAAACCGCTGAGGTCAGGATGCTTGTTCTGTTTGTTTTCTTTCCAAAGTCATCGACTGAACTTAGCTTGATAGAAGATACGGTATTATCTGGAGATGTAACTTTCAGAGTGTTATAATTATTCTGTTGTGCCTGGATAGCATAAGCCTGTTCCTGAGGTTAAGTCAGAGTGCAGTTATTTCCCCACGACCTAGGTGCAGTTTCTTCAAATTCCTTTTCTCCTTTCAGAGGTTCTTAATGTTTTCCCCTCCAGTGGATTTCATAAGATCAGTCTGAACAAGAAAATTTGGAGGCAACAGTACCTGTAGCTCCTAGTGGTGCTCAAGACTAGCTTTTATGTTTGTAACCCACATGAGCTTTGCTGGTCTCTTGAGTTTGAGTCCAATTCCTAGACTAGCTTCTAAGCATCCCTTTCACTCGCAGAACTGAATTATTTGTTTGCCATTTTTACCCATGTTCTGTTTCTGCTCCTGTCCATTCATCAGGTAGCTAAGGAGAAAAGTATTGCAGACTACTGGATTTACATGCCTCAGCCCCTTAGCCATAGAGACCAGTGACATCACAGATAACTTACCCGACCAGAAACATAACGGCAAGTTTCTTAAGTCATCTATCTCAGAGACTGACAAACTCTAGAATTACTGAGAGCAGGGCTTTCCCTAATGGACAAAGATATAAATCAAACAAACAAAAAACCAAAATAAAAACCATGTATACAAGAAAGAAAAAAATTTTCAAAAGTCAATGTGTTTTTAAGATGGGAGAAGCTTTGAAATCAGTATCCTAAGATTATCAGTACAACAGGAAAGCAACAGGAAAGTTTCAAAAGCTGTCACGTTAGTAGAAACTGAGATTTTTGAAAGCATTTTCCAGCTGTATCTGCACCTCTGTGTCTCTTGCTGTTTAGAGTGATTGCCCTCTCTATTTAAAATCTGCACTACAGCAGAATCTTCTAGCCGTATTGCAAGTTGTAGTTTGGTTTAGTAACCACAGCTGTGCCACATACTGCACCAGCAGTGCCTGTTTGTGGCTTATCGAGGGAGTCAAATTGTCTTTGGGCACTGCTGTAGAGTGGCCTTTTTCAGCTCCTTCCTGTAGGTACAGTATCTGTTTCTCCCAAACGGGCTTGGGACTGCCAGTTTGTGTGCAAGGGAATGAGGTTAAGCCCTCAGGGACGTGGGGTGCCGTGAGAGATGGTGTCCGTCCCTTTGGCTGATGCACTCAGGGGCCCAAAAAGCAGGTCCCCGTGTTCCTCCCTGTGGGTGCTGTGCCGGGGAGGGTCGGCTGTCCCCCAGCACACCTGGACAGCAAGGCCAGTGGCTCTCTGCCCTTCTGAAGGTGAAGTGTCCACTCTGAAGGTTACATGTCTCTCCACGCTGGAGTGTGAAAATAGCATCTGGCAGCAAAGCCTTTTCTTTTCCTTTTCCTAATTTTTTCTTTCCCCTTTCATGGCTCAAAACACTCTTTACAAATTATAACAGTGTGTTCTCTGTGAACGCACCAAAACATTACAGCTCGTGATAGTGTTATTAAAGTGTTTTGGGCCATTACCATAGAATACAGCAGCATATTTCTTTCATTAAGGGGACCAAATGGATCTAGCTGAATTTGGCAAAAGAACATGGCTGAAGTCCTACTTTACATCTGATGTTGATTTTACTGTTAAATTTTGAACTTCTGAAAATCTGAAAATTCACGACAAAAACACTGATAGGTGTGCTACATTTTGTAGTAGGTCAAACTGTCCTTAAACATCTCTTACTTTCTCCACAGTAGTTCTGCATTGGTATTTGTTCAACATTCTGATATTTACTTTACAAACTCGGGGCTTATTGGTGTTTAGGGTAAGCAGTATGTCATGTATATATAGCTTACATTTAACCCACTGTGTCACCAATAGCTGCCTTGGAATATAGTTCCTTTTAGGCCAGTCATCCACCTTACTCATCCCGTTGCCATTATCACAGCAGCCTTGCTTCTTGCTATACACTGGTCTGATAGACTAGTGGCGAAAATAATTTGGATGGTATATATCTGTGTATGTTTGGGTAAGACTTTTAAAGAGGCCTGAAGGGATTTGGGAGCCCAGCAATAATTAATTTCTTATGGTGGCTTTGAAAATAGGATACGAAACATTCACAGTTAATCCTTCCTCCTTTCCACAGCTGTTTTATTTTTCCCATGATTTGTTTTGGGGAAAGGAAATGGTCACCAAAATTATATCAGAACGTTTGATGGTGAGGCGGCGTTCATTCGGTAACTCAGTTTTCAGTGGATACAGTGAAAGACATGAGTACTCAGCATTTCCTACCTCTAGTCCAAGCTGGCCAAACTCACATTTGTGTGGTAGCTTGTGTTTCAGTGCTTGCTTTCACTTAAAGTGGGAAAAAGAGAGAATGAGCATAATTTCCCAGCATTTTGTGTTTACTAGGATGTCATATCCCATATACTGATGCATTAGAATTTCATTATTGTGGGCGTGTGGGACTCTAACCAAATTGAATGCTGCCCCAAAAGCAGCGCTGGGTACCCTGATTTTTATCATACTCTGTGGGCATGGATAGATGAACCTCTTGTATACATGACCTGAGCTGAGACAGAAGTAGTTAAAGAAGATTCTGAAATGAGCCATGGCCTACCCAGTTAAAACTGAAAGTATTATGCTTATATTTAGCATCTTCCTAAGTCTGATTGTTTGTTTTGTTTTGTTGGGTTTTTTGCATCAGTTCATTCAGATAACTTAATTTCACTTCATGTTAACTGTTGCACTGAATCAGGCCCTTAATGGATGTCGGATAGGTAGGTGCTTGCACATCGAATGTTTCTTTCGTATCACACTGGGTGGCATTACAGGTTCGATTTCACTAAAAGATATTGTTCACCATCAAGTGTGGAAAGAAATGAATACTAAAAAATGAGGAAATGTTGGATTAAAAAAAACCTGATTTGTCACTTTGCTCATTGACTATGAACTGAATAGACTTCTAACCCTTAAAATACTTTCTCCCCCCTTTTCCTTTTTATTGCCTGGAATCTTAAGAGCTTTATCATTTGCAGTCATAAAATGAAAATATACACCAAACCCTCAAAGGGCAAGTATGAAATTAAATTATATTTGGGCAGCTGTAACCTTTTAAAACGATCAGATTCCAGTTAATGTATTTCTTCCTGTTCCGAGTGCTGCCATGGTGTTTGATGGTGGGAAGCAGTCCAAAGGGCATTGGGAGATAATAAATTCACTGGAAATTTCACCCTGAGGCGAGCCTCGATACACCAAGGCTTCCATTTAGCAGGACTGACCTAAAAATCTTGTCACATCCAAAGGTCACTTAGGTTGGCGTTGGTGTGTCCCATCTATCTTTCCCTGGTGCAAAGAATGACAGCTGAGCTCATAAACAGCCATCGGAATATGGAAGACAAGCAGAGGGGAGAGGGAGGAAGGATAATATCGCTGACGACTTCTTAGATTTCCTCTAGGCCAATGGGAGTAGATACCATCTTTGGGGTTGCTTGTTTCTGCTACTGCAGAAATGGCAATTCAATTTAAAGAGGTTACAGTCAACCGTGGAAGTCTGAAACAAGTGATTCCCCGCCATGTCTGCAAATGCCATGTAATCCTGCTAGTACACCTTATACCGTCCCTGAACATTTCACACTTGTTATCAGTCATGTTAGTCAAAAAAATTTACAGTTTATACAATGCCTTACTTTCAAGGAGAGTCAAAAGTCTAAAACGCTCTCGGTGATGACACCGATAGGTGTCATCTCTTAGAACAGTGATTCTTAGGGAAACAATTTGGACAATGACACTAATTATAAACAATATTGGAAGGTGAGATATTTTCAATTTTATGAGGAAATGTGTGATGTATGTCCTCTACGACATTACTTATCCTAAGCTCATTAAAATCAGTATAATCCTCCTACACAGTAAATTGAAGCAAAAGGCCTTTCAGAATGACTGTTGTCTTCTAGTCATAGTTCTTTTTCCTGCAATGGGAAGCTCCAGTGGATCCTTCCAGTGCTTGCAGTATATTAAATATTGGGGACAGGGCTCAGAGTGGCATAACAGAAATACATTTGAAGGGCAAAGATCTATCTTATCATAATTGGTCTTACTTAATTGATGAACTGTGCAGCTTATGTCCGCTCTATCCTAACAGTATGAATCTCCTTCTCAAAATTCCCTAAGAGGAGGATGAGAGAGCTGTCTGCTGGTCACCACTGGGATGCAGGTGGCAAAGATTCCCTCTTCTACATCCTATCTTGGTTGGAAAAAGAAATTGTTGGTGGTGGTCAGTGTCCCTCTGAAATGTGGTAACATCTCACTGTTGGAAGAAAAATACCATGTA
Source organism: Phaethon lepturus (assembly GCF_000687285.1). Taxonomy (NCBI): domain Eukaryota; kingdom Metazoa; phylum Chordata; class Aves; order Phaethontiformes; family Phaethontidae; genus Phaethon; species Phaethon lepturus. The sequence goes on along the minus strand of NW_010561009.1, from coordinate 75,548 downwards.
TTGTATAAGCATTGGTCTGATTCCTTTTGGAACATTAAATTGAAGATAAAATTTAAAAAGAAATCATTAAATAAAATCAGTGTAACCTTGGACATAACGAGAAAAAAATCAGAATGAAACACCCATGTTCCAAAATTTGCAGGATGTTGAATAAGTTAGGTATCTTAACTCCTCCTGGGAATTTGCTTATGCCTCTCCATGAATTTTAGTAAATTGGATTCTTCTGAAGAGGATTGTAAATTGTATGTTCCTTTGCTTCTTAAAACTAAATGGAATGTAACTGTTATTTTCAGACTTATTTCACACATTCTTACAAACATACTATATTTGAGTCACACACAGTAAGAAGGGCAAGATTGGCCAGCTGTCAGTGTTTGTCTTCATTTTCCTTGGGTTCACACTGTACTTTATGTTAACATACATGTTCTCTACACAAATCCGAAGTAATTTGCAGGCAACTTTGGGTGAGTTATATGCCCTTTCCCACGTGTTCTGTGCTGAAAATGTATCTGTATGCCTTACCAGTTGTACAGCTTTGAGGAAGACAAAGTCTCTTTTCATCTTACTTGTGTAACAAGGAAAAAGGAAATGTATATTTTTCATGAACTTCAGAGAGGACAGATATATTTCACTTTAAAAAATTCAGCTGCTAACCCCAAATTTAAAAAACAATGTAGACATGCTGAGCACAGACTAGGTAGTTTTTTTCCTGGTTTCTACTCAGGATGGTTGGATGAGAATCATCTTTAGCTATGGTGTCTTCACATGTATAATTGATCTGGCCTAAAGCTGCAGGCTCCATTTTAGTTTTTATAAAGGGAGCTGAGGGTGATTAGCTCAAACCTAGTCAGGTGGATTCCCCACTTACCCCCATGTCATGTCACTTTTCTGCTGTGGTCCTTATTCATTTGTCCAGGAAACGCCAGTTAATAAGCCAGTAACAGTGGACAATAAAGTCAGAATATTTCTTTGATTGCTGGTGGATCATGGAGCCTGAAGGCCAACTGATTTCATATTTCTCTAGTGGTTGGAATTTGTGAAGGACACTGAGGTGGAGTCAGTGCAGACAGCTTTTTAACCGCCAAATATGTGTAGCTTCCCTCTGTCACTTGAGTTTTCTGTCCTTGGAAAGAGGAGATATCCCCTTGTACTGGTCAGTGCATTGCTTCCCTACATTTTCATAGCCATATACATTCCATTTCATGCCAAATGACTTTGGACAACTGACAGTGGTCCTGAAGTATGTTAATAATGTTAAATACATGATGGAAAGATAGATGGTGAGAATAAGGTTTGTATTTAATGCCTGAGATATTGGGAAGTGTTTTTATGTTACCTTAGATGCTCCTTTTATTGTAGTGAATATGATCACTTTGACCAAAACCCTGTATTATGCCATGATATTAACTGGAGAAGTTGAGAGATATTTTACAGTTGCTGACTTTGGCAAAAACAAGATGTGTCCCTGTGTAATGGAGGACTGTACTTTGCATTATTCATGCTTCCCACGCTGGAGTTGCAAACATTGGGTAATGTTAATACGTGTCATGGAAAAATGTAATTGGCAGAAATGTTTAATCTATTAGCGATAGATGGGAGGGCCCACAAGAGACCTTCCCCGTTCTGGATTGAAATGTGACACATAATTAGTGATAAAGGAAGGCACTGTATGGAGTGGATCATTGCTATATGGAGGGAAGTGAGAAGGATCCCTGCTTGACATTCCCAGTCTTTCCCAAAATGGAAATATATTTACCAGTTGTTAATTGAAGAAGCAGTGAGTACTGTTCACCCTCCCACTGTAATGAACAGCCAGTCTTGGAGCAGCATAAAAAGGGTCAATCAAATAGGTCGTACATCATATGAGGAGGCAGATGTTAGAACATATTGTAATGGATTGCTGTGCGATATGTGAAGATGGCTTGTGGAGTACAGGGATGGGGGGAGAGAAGCTATCAGTGATGTTTTCTGTCATGGTCACTGTAAAGATCCAAATTTTTTTGAGGAAAACTTCTGA
>NW_010561009.1:71106-73500 GCF_000687285.1 Phaethon lepturus | reverse complement strand
CCTGCTATGTTAGACTTGTGGGTAGAATGACAGAGGGAGAAAAGGGGTAGAAGCATGAGTCCATCTGTAATACTCCGTGTAATATGAATATGTCTAGGTACTATCTGTGCTCTGCCAAAGTCAGTGTTAGCCTTGGAACGTGTGTGTATTTTACCTGAAAAAAAATTACAGAGCTTCAGACTATATTAAACACAGAACTGTTAAAATAGTTTCTATTTTAGCAGCGCCCCTAATTCACACCCACTCAAACACCTCCTCGCTTGTTAACCCCACCACCAGACCCAAGTAACTCAAGTGAAATGAGATGGCATTAGGAATGAGGTAATGAACAAAGATTTCTGGATAATGTTATTACTTTATGATAGCAGCTCTTGTTAGTGTGACTACAGTTGAGAGCTCCTTGGTATTTCCATTGCAAACTCTTTGGTACTCCCACCCTTCTGCTTCACAGACAACTATTCAGCCAGAAGCAATTTAAAATTTGATTTTACATCAATTTTGGCTGTTGTTTTGAACTGAAAAGAGGTTGGTGTTTTGGTACTGCTTTCTAAAACATAAAAATTCCTGGTTTTTTCCCTCCTAATCAGAATTTCCAGATGAATAATTTAAAATACAGATTAGCTCTTTTTATAACTCAGCCACATTATTAACAATTGAAAAATGTCTCCTAATCATGCACTGTAATTTCAGTATTTAATGATTTTGGACAAGCAGATTCACCTTTATGTTATAAAGCATTTCATACTAAAAAATGGTGTGAAGGGGACAATTTTTGAAAAGCACACTGTTCGCTCAGGAGTCTACAGTTCTTACTTCTTTTTAAAAAAATTTACTCGGTGCCTCAAAAAAATTGTGAAAATCAACTTTAATAAATAGTCAGGGATGGATCAGACGTACTAATGGATTATAGAGCTTGTTACTAGTTAAGTAGTGTTAATATAGTGCATGTTACTGGTTATAGAATATGTGGCTATGTAGAATCCTTTAAGAGATAAGTTAGAGGTTACAGCCCTATTGCCAATGAGTGGCATCCTTTTTGGCTGAAAACAGGAGTTCAGAGATGTACTTCTGCATTCACCTCATCTAGACTAAAGAACAAAATGCGGTAGAGTTAAAGGAGAGAGAGGACACTTCCATAGGGCAGCCCAGGTATGCTGGAAGAGTCTGGGACTTAACAGCTTTCATCAGGATGCAAGGGCGGGCAGTGGAGAAATACAGAGAAGGTTGCATTTCCCTTGGTCAGTTTGATACTAAAAGTAGAAAGTCCACACTTGATATGGGAACATGAGGCTCCAGCAGCTCTTTGTTAGCCGTATGGATTGGTAAAACTAGAAGCAGTCATCGTATTCCTCTTAGCTGAATGTAAAGTTACAAAGTTCATCATAAAAGCTCTTCTTGTGCTTGGGGGATGCATAGCATGTGAGGAAAAAAAAATTAAAGGTGTAATTCCCTTTGACCTTCAATCATGTTACTGTGCCTACAGCTTCTTAAACCTTGAGTACAGCATGTGCCAAAAGAGGCGTACTGGCGTGAGTTTCAGGCTAGATTTAAGGCTTTTCCTGCGTGGGCTGAAGTCTGACCATGCAATGTCATTGGACCTTAGTGTTTGCGGTTTCATTGTAGTGAGAGTCAGAAACTGAATCCTGAGGGATTTCAGATGTTTTCAGAGACCACTTTTGGGGGAACAAAGTCTCTAAGAATTAAGGATTAAACTTCTGTACATGTCCTAATGGAATATCCAAAGTGTCACTCTTCCCATTACGTCAGTGGAAGCATGGAAATAATGAGATGAACCAGAAAACAGCTTCTTATGTTATTTCCTGAGAAGTTTGCCAAAGCTTCACAGAGGTTTCAGGCTCTCTGGAGTTTTATGGACTCCATTGGAGGGGGAGTTGTACAGAGCACACCCATTTTTATCATAAAAACAAAGACTAAAAAGATTGAACAGCAACTGAGTTGTTTCTACTACTTCATTTTGTTAAAAGGGGACTTCTATATAATGAAGCAAACTCCAAAATAATGAAATTGATTGAGTGCTTTTCTACACTGTCAGCTCTCCGTAGCAATTTTGTTAACAAATAATGGAGCTCTCCTCCACATACTCTTAACATCTCCTCTTTGTAGCCTGTCATCTCAAAACCTCAAGCATCCTAGTTCAACAAACGTGCATATGTTCTTTGAAGCATCTAACTTATCCAACTTATAGCAATGGGGCTAGTTTGAAGTTAGGCACTTCTGTGAGTTTAAAGTGGAAAGAACTCACTGTTGAGAGCATTAGGAGGAGTCTGACCAAAGTGAAACTCAGCTGATTTCTGGTTTGGAACACAAATCAGATTTGCTCTGATCCAGTGAGGCTCAAAATGTTCTAGATCAAAGTTGGGCCAGTTTCTATGT
>NW_010561009.1:57243-71075 GCF_000687285.1 Phaethon lepturus | reverse complement strand
CCTACAGGTCTAGTAAGTTTGATCAACCTTTTCTGCAAGCTTTGTCTTCAGTAATACCTACAACACAAACACAGTTTTAGAACAAGAATGTGGGTGAGAGCCAAAGAAAGAGTACACGTGAGCTGGAGCTTTTCACAGTTCTTGTCATGTATTGTGCAGTTAGGGAAAGGGATCACAGTGTGCTGCTGGGAAGGAGAACTGGTGCCCTGTATTGATACCATGACTTCACAACAGGACCTGATAGGATGAGGTAGGACTTCTTAGCTTTCTGGGGGACTTGGGTAATGAGCATGTAAGGCAATGAACATGAACAAATATTACATGAGAGGTAAATGGATTGCTGTTGAACTCTGATAGAACGTACTTGAAAGGTTTTTACAGTACAGAAACCCTTAAACTGCAAAGCTAGCACTGCGGGGCTGACATTCTTCTCCCCCAAAATAATAACCTTGCTCTACTTTCTCCACCTCCAAAAATAAAATAGAATAAAATAAAATAACTGCTGCAGCTGAATAAAGATGCCATGTCACATCCTATTAGTGCTCTCTTCTAAGGAAAAAGGGAAGGGGAAAAAATTCCTTTAGAACTATTCTAGGAATCAATTTGTTTTAGTTTAGCTCTTGGAATAAGTACATTTTCTTCTGCAGCTCGGATGGTCTATCCATCACTGGTCCCTCCTTTTCAATACTGCTCTTCTACCCGAACTTCCTCCTTTATGTGTTCTTTTCAGGGAGGCTTGGCACAAGGGAAGCACTCAAATGCAGTCCTTAGTTCCCCTTTGAGGCACAAATGTCACATTCTTTCGTCTCTACCCAAACTGGAAGAGAGTAGCTGTGGCTCTCTGAGCCTGTGAAAGTGAGCTCTGTTGAAAGTTGCTTATGACGGACTAGAGTTTGTCACTCTGACTCCCGTGTCTTTATCCAGACCCTTTAACCACAAAATACAACTCAGTTCAAAGAGCAAATTAAGCTTTTGAATGAGCTGACTAGATGTCACTGAGCTCCTGTACGCGTCAGATAACCAAGGAACAATGTTAATTTGTACTTCCAAGGACAACGGATACAATTGCATGGTACTCCAGGTTCAGAAATACTCATAATGTCAAGAGGGGAACAGAGCAGAAAGAATATGTTTCTCATTTCACTGTTTGATATCATAATTAACATGTGAAGATATAACTGTAGGGGAGCTTTAGCAAATATACTCAGATAAATATCCAAGTGAAATTTTTTTGACATATTTTGTTGTGTAATTTATTTCTTGTCCCACACACTATCATTTAGTAGTAAGACACTGTTGCTTTTCATAGGTGATTAGTATCCTTCTGCTACCTTTAAGGAGGGACTTCGGTATTTTAGGAGTCTGTTCTTATCACAGCCTGTCACAAAAGAGTTTCTAGAGCAGGGTGAAGCTGTGGTCCACACGTACTACAAAACAGCTATTTCACTACTTTATTCCTGAAGAAGAGGAGGGACAAGTCACTGAGGAATCTTACAGTCATCAAGATATAAGAATCTGATACCGTATCAGGATTCAAGTGAGCAAATCCGTGTTCTGAGCATAAGAAATGCAGTTGACCTTAAATCTTTCTACCATGAGCTCTGCACTTAACTTCAGGAGAAACAAGAATATTCAGATTTGAAGTAATTAATTCAGTATCAGTCCTAAAGCAGGCACAGAGTTTTCCTGACTTAATTCCCTATTGAATACAACGACTTAAAATGCAAACAGAAAATCTCTAAATAAAAACTGGAGAAAGCGTTGCTTAAGGAGATGTGTATAAAATAGTGAAATGCCTTAATTATAGCTCAGCAATCGGAAATATATAGAACCTTATTTACAGTAATTCTGCTGGCAGTGTTTGCTTATTAAGTACTCTAGTCACTTAATGGATAACAATGAATGATTATATACAGTACCAGTCAAGTGAAGCAATGTAATATGAAATAAGTATTTTGTCAAATGGCCACTCATAGAATTTTGTTCTCTCAAATGGGAAATTATACTTACTGGAGTCAGGTGCCCTGAGCTAGTTGCCAAAAATCTGGATATATCAAAAAATAAGCTCTTGGGAAACATACTTGTGGTAAACAAATAGGCAGTAGTGAGTTTTTTTCCTGCAAGAGTATAACGTCTGTGCCACTTTACTGACTTCAGGCTTCTAATTTGCAAAAGCTGTACTGGGACAGAAGTCTCCATGTGGAACCTTCATACAAACACTTCATCTTCATTACAAAACAGTCATCTCTGTTCTTCATTACAGAATAATCAGTGATAAAGGGAATGCAGTTTACAAAACAAGTGCCCTTTCTTTTTAAGCTACACATCCATGTTGTTTTTGGTCTTCTACATCACCCCTGCCCATCTTACTGTAATGCTCCTTACGGAGTACGCTGTCAAAAGTACGTCCTTACTTTAAAGAAATTATTTTTTTTTTCTAACAAAAGAAGTTCTGTTGGCATAAAAATAAATAATAGTAATGCCAGCAAGAATACACTGTATTCTGGTGCTGCACAACAAACTATAGGAATAAATTGTTGCCAGATTATATATATATATTTTTTAAAGTATGTACAATATTAATTACTTTCCTTGAAGAGGACACTGTTCATCTGCAACATTTCTTCCAACAAGCTTTTTCCAGAAGACATTATCAAGTTTCCTCTCCAATATGCATTCCATATAGTCACTCTATTTCAATTACTGTCATATGGTGTGAACATGGTATGTATGAATATGTAGGCCACTTGGGCAGTTTTCCAGTTAAAAACTCTTCATTTGTAAAGAGCAGGCAATCTTAAACACACAGTTTACAATGATATTTTATCACCAAAACTAACAGATCTTATTAGCCTTTGATAGGAAGTGTCTATTGATAAGTTCCTACAGTTACATCCTGTAGAAGGATTGTCTTCTTTTTAAGGCACGGGACAAAGGAGCCATGAGGTCTAGGCTCTAATCAGGAGTTTCCTACAGTCTTCCTGTGTCACCAGGAACAGTCTGTTGATGTCTGATTCTCACCTTGCTGATACTTGAATAGCATTTATCCATTGTCAGAATTAAATACTGCTTTTCAAGGAAAACTGAATTTATTAACATTTGTGGAGTGTTATGGTAGTGTCTTTCCCATAGAAGCTACTATAAATACAAATATAGCTGTATTTCAGCTAAAATTATTGTCCTATCCATCGAAATTACATTAGTTTCTAACAAAATTCAGAGCTACCATAAATTGTACCTACATTTTTTACTTTATCCACTGTTTTACAAGCAAAGCAAGCATTGTTTTGAATGTACTGCAGTGATGATAGAAGTCTTTATTACTTCTAATGCAGACTTAAGCTCATTCAGTTTTTCAGTGACCTGGACTCCAGCCTTGTTTCTGGATGCCAAGGATCCCCAGTTGGTCATACCATGGAAGTTCCAAAAGAGAGAAGAACTAGTGCATTCAGCCTGGCACGGGCAAAGCGTCCTGTGACTACAGTGAGATTATTCTCAGGAATAAGGGCTGCAGGCCTGGAACCCTAGAGATCAGCTACCAGAATCATATTTTATGGAGACTTGTGGTTACTGATTCTAAAACTGATGTTTTTCTAATATGAGAGAAATGGTGGTTACAAGGCTGTGCTTGTAACTTGCATGCAAGAAGTGTATAAATGAAGCCTTGTTCTGTTTGTGAATGCTTTACAGTTTTTGCTAATGAGAACTTGTTTTTCTTAATGTTTCTTTCTAAGTCTCAGGATTTTTAAGGCTAGAGAGACTATTAGATTGTCTAGTCTGACAAAACAAGATGTAAAATATTACTGGGCACAGTAAACTATTTGATTAAAGTTCATCTTCCAGAAACACATCTGATCTTGACTGAAACATCAGGAGTCAACATACACACCATTTCTCTAGGCAGTTCCTCCATGTGTTACCAGTGCTCTCTGATTAAAAGGAGCATATAACTTATCTATTAATTTTCCCAGTCTTAACTTTCAAATATTTATTATTGTTCCCCGATTCATGATTTACTTACCTGTCTTCCTTCCTTATGCTAAATGCAGACCAAATCTAGGATGGGAGTTTTCAAAGGAAGTTAGCTGGTTTCTGTGGCCGCAGGAAAGAACAGTGTAGCTTTTCAACACCTAGCGTATCTTCTCTAGTCTCTGTGTGGTCCACAATTCTGGGACAAATTCATCCAGCTTGCTATTTCTTACTTGGTGAATAAAGGAAACACTAGTTCAGGCAAGGTCCCCTGCCAGAAATGGTTTGGGGACAGATGCAGATGCATTCCTCAGCACTGGGAGCCAGGGCAATTTCTTTTTCAAATTGGGTGTGATAAAGACATATGGTAGGTAGAACAGTAATAGTTGTCCAACTCTGTTCAGAATTCTAAAGAATAAAATAAAAGAAAACCAAAATAAACCAAAACACTCTTAAGTGCATCTCAGGATCTTGAGCTGTATTGTTCTTATCTGAAATTAGCCCAAAGTGAAAGCTAGCAAAGCACTGAAGCTGAATAAAATTCAATTTGCAGTGGGTTCTTCGAGCAGGGTTTTAAAGGAGCTTATTGAATTTGTGTTCACACATTATCTTTGTTTTCTGAAAATCTCCCAGTTGGTGCAAACAAATGGCACTTTAAAGCCTTCGCTGAAGTTTTGAATGTACAAATTAATGTGTCCCTTTGAAATGTTTGACTAACAATCTTTGAAAGAAACTCAGACACAGAAAAGATGAAAATCTGGCATTTGTACCTTTCAGGTATATAATGAAGAGCTAAATGAAGAACTTTTTTCATAGAACATCTGGAAAGCATTGCTACCAACCACTGATGAGTGCGGCCTTAATTCTAATTTCTGTAGTTTTCTAATTATCTATGTTGCTGCTACCTTTAAAAACCTGTCTTACAGTAGCATGTGTGTCAAGTGTTTGTTTTAAGTGAACTCCTTTTTATTTCTAAAGCCTTGTGGCCTTTTTTTAAATAAAAAACCACCTGAACAGATCCAAAATAAATTCTTTCTGCCATAATCAAACACTTTGCATGCCTTATATAAGCATAAAATTTGAGGTAAAGAAAATGAAATTCATGTATTCTGAATGAGAGAAGCTCAATTTATATCATTTTTCCCCCCAGATTATGCAAAAATCAAAGAACAGGGCCATTCATGTGTATAGTTTTAATGATGGCTCTCAGAATGACAAAGAAATTGAAGTGTTGGGTCGGTCAACAGTTCAAACATTTAAGCACAGTGGTTTGTAAATTCATCGCTGTGGTAACTCCATGGAAAAACTAGTTTATATCAGAAACAAATTTATTGCGGTAACTGATTCAGTTTCCAGTACCATGTGTCTCTATCTCTCTGTGTTTTTTTAATAACAGCTCTTAATCTCTACTGTTCACTAGTAAAAATATTTTTATAAGAGATAATACTGCAATCCAATGCCTATAGGTGCTTGAATCAACGATCTCTGCCTATGTAATTGCTAACACTTTGTTCAACCCTTTTTCAAATTGCTATTAAATCTCATTCTCATTTTCTGTATTAATAGAACAAGAATTCATTTTTAGTGTACCCTCAAAGCAGTAATGAGCATTGTTAACATGTAACAACAATGCCCAAGGGGAAAGTTTTCAAAGCCAGTCTAACCTTAAGGCTTTGCTATCGATGTACTACAGAGTTATCAAGCCAAAAGCTGTTAGAGCTAGTCCATTTGGAGAGTTCAGATGAATATTTCTGCTTATTATATTGGAAGAATTATAAATGCTTTAGGTGGTGACCTAGGGAGAAGGGAGAATTTTTGTTTAATAGCTTAAGAACAGAGTGGCAACATTATAAAAATAACTATACCTCCAGCTCATTTTAAAGTATATCATATTGTGCTTTTGTTCTGATTTTACTTCCATACAGATTTTCATGAGAGTTTAATGAGAAAACATTAACAAGATATGCAATATTGCACATGGGCAGGGAAGCCGATACATAGTTATTTAGTTATAAACAAACAATAGATGTTACTTTTTAATTGCTTTTTCAGAAGGCCAGTTCTGCCTTCTTGAAGAAGTATTATCTATCTTATTAAATGCAGAATATTACCCTTATTTTATTTATTATGTATAGCAAAGTTAAACTTGTCTAAAGCAATAGTACTTCACTGATTTCCACTGAATGCCTTGGTCACAATAAACCAGTCAAGACCCTAGAGATTGAAAGTCCTGTGTGAGTTGTAGTGCAGCAAAGTTGCCTCCTTGAATGCTAGAATTGGAGATTGAGCCTTTAGGTTAGCTGCAAGTAGCAGGAGTGGCTTGAGGAGTCTCTGTTTGGGGTACATACTAAGAGGCTCAAGGACAGTGTATTACAGCAGTGATACAGAATAAAATTGTTTTCATTGCACTTTCTGAGGCCTTGGTGTCATTACTGTGAAAAGCATAAAGGTGCATTTTAGATGATGGTTGAGTCTTTCAACAGAGACACTGTTCCAAAATCTGAAACTTTATTGGGGAAGCAGGGGTAGAAACGTTCTTTTGTTTAAGGTCAGTTTGTCTATGAAACGAATGCATAAATTGTTGTCATTTAGCCGTCGTGATTCACAGCACGTGGTCACACTATTGCGCTTTCCTTGGGTATAAGCTAAAGGTCATCATGTCCTAAAACGATTAAATATGAACAGACAAGTTCAAGAACGTCAAAGCTTAAAAATACTCATAGTCGCTAAGAAATGTGCTACATGTATGTTTATGTCCATTTTTTGAAATGGGGGAGAATATAGGAGCAATCTTACTGGTTAAATAGGATTCAGGCCCTTGCAATTTCATGAGCTACATGTTCTTCACTTTGGAGCTGGGCCTGATGTTGCTTTCCAGGAGAATACTTGGTTTGTGTTGCAGGAAGGGACTTTTTAGAGGGTACTCTAACAAGGGACCTCTTATAAAATTTTATTTAATGTTTGTTTTTAATTCTCAAAATTAATTAAAGAGAGGTGAGATGTTGAATCTGATAGCAGGAGGACATAAGTTTCTACAAAGCATGAATGAAGGCTTTATAGGTTTTCTTCCACGCCTCCTTCCAGATTACTCCACACTATACTGTATGCTTCACTGACTTGTAAGAGATGTCTCTTGAGGTATATCTGTCCCTGAACTGAGAATAAGGCCTGTATTTGAAATTCCATATATTCCATTTATCACCTAAAAATATGGCTTTCCTCTGGGCTGTTGTGTACAGAAATTCATTCCCCATGCTTATTTGGTCATCGTCAGCTTTGTATGCTTGTCAAAAAGGTGGTTGATGACAATACTGGAGGGAGGAACTATCAGTTCAACCACATTTCTCAGTGACCACTGAACAGGTTTAAAATGGTTCAGATTCTTGGACACCATGTTGTACATGTATTTGATATAGTTTAGTGCTTGTGATTCAGTCTTTGAACCTCAACAGAAGGCTGAGAGCTATGTTTGAGGTAGAAATTTCCCACTCTTTTCAGGGTAAGGATTCTGTTTGAAGTCTTCACCAATTTCCAGGAGGCTCTGTCCTCAACAGGCTGTCCCTGTATGGCCTGTCAATGATCTCCAGTTGGTTCAGGACTGCTAAGTGTCCAAACTGACTTTGTTATTTTTACGTTTACTTGTGGACTAGACATACTTTCTGATATCTAATCTATAGATTTGCAGCAAGCTTGAACCTTTCCTGCTCAACAGCTGGTCTACTTTATTTTGTTTTTTTCCCATAGTTACCTCAATTTGTTTTGTCATTTTTTCAATAGGGAGAAAAAGAAAGGGAAAAGCTTTCCGTAGATCTGCTCTGTCATCACCAGAGTCCAATTATGTTTGAGTTGTTTCCTAACCATGTATCCTATTTCTTAAACAACTGTTGCCCTTCTGGTAATATTAATTCATACATAAAGCTGGCTTGGTTTTCCTTGAACTGCCTGTTACAGTTCTTTTCTGGTTCACACAGGCCCTTGTTCCTTTCTCCCTGCTGGATTTAGTTGTCTTTTGAAAGAATGAATAGATATGAACTTCAACCGATAAATACATGCATTTGAATCTGTGACTGATTTGTCGCTGGATTGTTTTTGATGACTTTTATCTGTGGTTGATTTGCATCTATTTGGCTCAGACTCACTGGGGGTAACACATAGAATAAATGAATAAATAGATTTGAGGAAGAAGCAGGCAGAGAATGGATGGATGAATGAATGGATGATAGGGAAGGAGAGTGAGACTAAACAGAAATGGATGGATAAATGGTGATTATGATGTACAGAAAAATAAGGAACAAGCAGTGTTCAAAGTAGAGAAAAGAAATAAAAAGGATGCAAAACTGAAAAGAATAGGAAGTCTGAAAAGAATAGAAAGAGTGAAAAAGAAATAAGTAAGAACTTGGTGCCTGATTACACCTAAAGGAGCAGAAATGGGATATTTTTAATTATGTGAAAGGGCTAGGATTGTGCACCAGTGAAGGGAAGGGTTTGTACAAGGAACCATGGGACAATGGTAGAATCATAGACTCATACAATAGTTTGGGTTGGAAGGGACCTTTAAAGGTCATCTACTCCAACGCCCCTGCAATAAGCAGGGACATCTTCAACTAGATCAGGTTGCTCAGAGTCCCGTCCAACCTGTTTGGATGTTTCCAGGGATGGAGCATCTACCACCTCTCTGGGCAACCTGTGCCAGTGTTTCACCACCCTCATTGTGAAAAATTTCTTCCTTATAGTTAGTCTAACTCTACTCTCTATTAGTTTAAAACCCCTTGTCCTGTCGCTACAGGTCCTGATAAAAAGTCTGTCCCCATCTTTCTTAGAAGCCCTCTTCTAAGTGCTGAACAGCTGCTATAAGGTCTCGCCAGAGACTTCTCTCCTCCAGGCTGAATAACCCCAACGTTCTCAGCCTTTCCTCATAGGAGAGACGTTCCATCCCTCTGATCATTTTTGTGGCCCTCCTCTGGACCCTCTCCAGCAGGTCCATGTCTTTGCTGTGCTGAGGGCACCAGAGCTGGATGCAGTACTTCAGGTGGGGTCTCACTGGAGCGGAGTGGAGGAGCAGAATCACCTCCCTCAACCTGCTGGCCACACTTCTTTTGATGCAGCCCAGGATAACAGTTGGTCTCCTTATCTGGGAGCGCACATTGCCAGCTCATGTCCAGCTTTTCATCCACCAGTACCCCCAAGTCCTTCTCTTCAGGACTGCTCTTGATCCCTTCATCCCCCAGCCTGTACTGTTTACGGGGGATTGCCCTGACCCAGATGCAGGACCCTGCACTTAGCCTTGTTGAACCTCATGAGGTTCACACAGGCACCCCCCAGCCTGGACTGATACCAGAGGTTGCCCCGACCCAGGTGCAGGACCCTGCACTTGGCCTTGTTGAACCTCCTGAGGTTGAAATGGGTCCATGCCTCGAGCTTCACCAAGTCCCTCTGGATGGCATCCCATCCCTCAGGCATGTCAGCTGGACCACTCAGCTTGGTGTCATTGGCAAACTTGCTGAGGGTGCACTCGATCCCACTGTCTATGTCATTGATGAAGGTATTAGAGTACTGGTCCCAATAAGGACCCCTGAGGGACACCACTCATCTCTGACCTCCATCTGGACATTGAGCCATTGACCACTACCCTCTGGCTGTGATCATCCAACCAATATCCACTGAACAGCCTACCCATCAAACGAGTACCATCTGTATCACCTCAATTTAGAGAGAAGGATGTTGTGGTGGACTGTGTCTAAGGCCTTAACAGAAGTCCAGATAGATGTCATTCGTAGCTCTTCCCTTGTCCACTGATGTGGTCGCTCCATCATAGAAGGCCACTAGGTTGGTCAGGCAGGACTTGCCCTTGGTGAAGCCATGCTGGCTGTGTCAAATCACCTCCCTGTCCTCCATGTGCCTTAGCACAGCTTCTAGGAGGATCTGTTCCATCATCTTCCCAGGCACAGAGGTGAGGCTGACAGGTTGGTAGTTCCCAGGGTCTTCCCTTCTACCCTTTTTAAATACGAGTGCAATGTTTCCCTTTTTCCAGTCTCCAGGGTCTTCACCCTACTGTCAGGACTTTTCAAATATTGTGGAGAGTGGCTTGGCAACCACATCAGCCAGTTCCCTCAGGACTCTGGGATGCATCTCGTCAGGTCCCATAGACTTGTGTATATTTAGGTTCCTCAAGTGGTCTTGAACCTGATCTTCTCTTACAGTGGGGGGACTTTGCTCTTCCAGTCCCCGTCTTGTGGTCCATCCACTCGAGAGGTGTGGGAAGAGAAACTGCCAGTGAAGACTGAGCCAAAGAAGACACTGAGTACCTCAACCTTCTTCTCATCCATTGTTACTAGTCTGCCAGTCTTGCTCATCAAGGGGGGTGGGGTGTACACAATGTCCAGGGTTGGGATGATGTACACTCACTTCTCATTTCTTCACCCTAATGAGTTGTCCGAGACTCAGAGCAGAAAATCTTGCCCATTTGATCAAGTTAAGTGTTTGCTACAGGGCTTATGTACTCTGAACTCACTCTATCAGTGCCTCTCTACCTTTTGCACAGCTCCATGTGGAATACTCCTGTAATGAATCCTCACTTTCCTCTTTCAAACTTACTGGTTTGGGTAAGCATTTCTTTGTACCCTCCAATCTGACCTTTGTTCTTTTATCAGCATATACAATGAACTAAAAAACAACAGCAAAACAACCAAGCTCCACTAACAAGACTTAAGAGTAGTCATATTGAAGCCTCCTTATTTTCTCAGATCCACTTCCATGTTCCTGCATGTTATCTCTTGTCACATTGCATCTCGGAAGCTCTGGTAGCACCTGCAGGCAGAGAGCACCAACGTTCAGTGTTACACATGTACTGCACAGCACAAATAATACATAGCAGGAGTCTTTGAAAGGGATACTGTGATCGAGGAGGGAAAACCTTTGTTACTACATTTACTGCTGTCTCAGGCATCTGACTTCTATTTGACTTCACCTGAATTCCTTTCTATTCACAAAGCAGCAAAAATTGTTGCTTCCCCTGCCCACCATGTTTATTTTCTCTACTTTTTATTTGGACATCAGGAGAGCTTCCAGGCAGTGCCAGTTTGCCTGTTTTCTCTCTGCTTTTGACCTCTGTCCATCATTACTGTGGCGCTTAACTTTAAAGAGATGACTGTGATTTTAAGAATTTACATGCTAATAATCAAATATGTGTTTAAAGTGCCATATTGGTTTAGTTTTGAAGAGAAAAATATTCCCACTATGTATCTGCTTTGCATCTGTCATGGAAAGGGTTCTTAGTCTTTATTGGAATTTCTAGGTGTTAATGAACAGTACATTACCATCGATATGTACGTATTTGTATTGGCTGTAGTGGTTTCCCAGAGCCCAACTGAGAGTGGATCTCACAGTAAGTGCTAAACAAAGTTTTGACATTCCCTGTCCCAAACACCTTACAGCCTGTGCAAACAAGACAAACACAGCATGTAAGAAAGAAACGTAAAATGGTAGCACAGAGACCATCATATCAAACATGATGTGAATTTCACAGGGGTCGATGCATATTATTGTTGGAGATGCTGTTATGCCTAAGTCATCTCAGGAAAAGAAAGATTGCCCAGTGACTCAGGCAAACCATGAAGATTAGCTTTTGTTCCTTGTTTTGAATCCCTGGACACACAGGGAAGCTGGGACATTTCTCATGGTGACGTCTGTCATTCGTCCCCAGAGGAATGAGTCACAAAAGTTGAGATGACAATTTTTGAATATACCAGTGTGCTAAGTAAAAATACCCATCAGAAGGAAAATATATCATCTGCAGTAGGAGAAGTTTTGGGGAAAGTATATATTTATTGATGATGTCTCTCTTCTCTACCCTCCCCTCCCCTTTTTTGTTTGTTTTTACAGCAGTTGTATGCTGCCCAACTTGCTGCGATGCAAGTCTCTCCGGGAGGCAAGATACCTGGCATACCCCAAGGTAACCTTGGTGCTGCTGTATCCCCTACCAGCATCCATGCAGACAAGAGCACAAACAGCCCTCCGCCCAAAAGCAAGGTACTGTACCAGGCCCTGCAGCATTGTGTTTCTGACAATGTGGGTACTTGCATGTGGGTTGGTTTTTTTCTGAAGGGTGTCTGTGTGCCTCTCAGTTGCAGGTAGCTTTGTTCTCAGGATGGCCTCCTAAAATAGGAGAATATTTGTAGTGCTATTTTTCCGGTGGGAGGACACCAGCACAGTAACACCAAACAAGCCTTCATACATGATGTCAGTAACAGACACCACCTCAGCTGAGATCCCATGGTTTCCCTTGCAGTGTCCTAGCTATCACACTGCTGTTTCTCCCATCTTCAGTAACAGGTGGCAGGCTGAGGTGACCAGCTCCTGTTCCAGCACACAACTGTGATTTCCTTTCAGAATGCTAAACTGGAGTCAGGCTAGCAGTATGTCAACAAGAGATGGGAAGATGTGGGGCATCTCAGCTGTGGTCAGATCCTGTCCTGGGGTTCAGCGGGAGTTTGTGGAGGAACAGGTCTCCAAAGCAATGTCTGTTGTGTCATAGAACAGGGCTGGTATCTGTCCATCAAGCCGATGGGCTCTGATGAGTAATCTTGGTCATATTGGTCAAATGGTCTCACTCATTTAAGAGGTCAAGTTAGCAGCTTGCAGTCACATCTGTATAACACTGCCAGTGTGTGACTAGTTATACCCAGAAAAAAGACACGGAATATATCCAGTGGAAGAAGATGAGCTCAGTGTATGCGACGGCTGAGCAAAAGTAGCAGGTCAAAATTGAATGGCACATCTTGGGTGTTGCAAAATAACTAGGAAGAATTTAGGTAAGGAATGCAGGGAAAAATCAGTCCCATTTAGGTGACAGCAAGAGCTTGACAAAAAAGTGTCCTTTCTTTCTGTTAGTGTCCTCTAGCGTGCTGTCCATGTCCTTTATCATGTCAGAAAAGATTCTTTGAATTGACAGTAGTGTGTTGTTTTTACCCTAACAGTAAAGCAGCACAGATTAGAAATAACTAGACAAATAAATAAGACCATTGTCAGCTCAGTGAGATACACGTTCAAAGAATAAAATAGATGATGTGGAACCAGTAGCTGTTGTGTTAATGAATCAAGCTCTGGGTCTATGTTTTTTTTCCTTCTCTCCTCAGTGCAGACTTTCTGACTTCCCAAAGTTTATCCTTGGCTTGGCCCCTTCTTTTATATATTATAGAGTGAGGAATCACAAAGCCATGCAGTGCTTGGTCATAGTTTTTTTGGTTGGTTGGTGTTTTTTTTTTCTTTCCCCAAAAAAGTCATGTCTATGGTTAACAAGAGATATTTGTGCATTTTACAAGGGGTTTTTGTGTGTGGCTAGCAGCTTGCTAGATCCACTACACTTAAAATCCCGGTGTTGTTTTTGGATCTCTCATGCACAGGCAGAATGTCTGATGAGAACTAAGAGGTCACGGTATTTATTTTGTGGCAATTGTGGAATTAGAAGGCCTGCCGAATCTACTGGTAACATCAAGTATAACCCTCTTACTGGCAGCTGTCAAGATCGGCTCTGTTCTCCCTTGTGTTTTTATTGCGTTTTCATATTTGTAGGTGTTCCAGTGCCTTTGGCTTGCAGTTCTGTAGGACACAAACAAAACTTATTTGCAAATTGCAAATTGAAAAAAAAAAAAAAGCGCCAAAAAAAGTGGGCCACAAGGAAAGGAAGGGGGCTCCAAAAGGCTGTAAAATTGTGCAGCGTGAGCCCTGTGATGCATGCTGTTTTCAATCTGCTGTGTGCCAGTTGGAGGCTCAGAGAGAGAGCGAGAGAAAGAGAAAGGATAATGCTGAGAAATGATAGAGTGGCTGTGACCTCCAAGCTCAGCCTGGAAATCCAAGACATTGAT
>NW_010561009.1:34656-57208 GCF_000687285.1 Phaethon lepturus | reverse complement strand
CTGAGAAATCCGGCAGAGTTCAGTTGTAATAAAAGAACAAGATTCTGTTCTAATGGTAATGGCGTATGACAGACATATCACTTTGTCTGTCCTCAGCACCAGAGAGAGGAGAATTGGAGAAAGGTCACCTGACCTGCCTGTGGTGTTGTGCGAATGCTATACTGAGCTTTGAACTCCAGCCTGGAAGCACAATTATTTATAATACTAAATGATAAAGAAACCTTTATAGAGCCTACAGTAATTAGAATAAAGCTTATACAATAGTGCAGTGGCCTGGCTCGGAAAACACGCTGGCAAATCTGTCACAGTGGCAGAAACTGAAGCGTATGTGTTGAAACTAAATGCCTTAGTTTGTGTCTGTGTGGACCTTCCTCTGCTTTTTCAAAGCTTGTTTCTGTTGAACAGCTCCAAAAGTTGGTTGTGTTTGGTGATTATTTTTTTTTAATTTAATTTTTTTAAGCTGTTGCCAGGGAGTATCTGTCTGAGTTTCACAGCCATTTTAAAATACTTTTTTTTTTTTTAATTGCCAGCAGCAAGTTGGTTCTTGAAGTTAGTTTGTGGTGGTCTTTCCCCCTGTTACTGTACGTCAGACCTCTACAGATGAACAGTTAATGCCTTAGACAAGCTTTCAATAGATGCTGTTTGCTGAATCTCTATTTTCAGCCCACAGTTTACACTGGCGCAGCTTTGGTAATACACTCAAGTGTTTGGAGACAAGGAGACAGCCTTACCTGAGAGTGTGTCAAGCTACTGGCAAACATCTAGGTCACTTCTGAAAAGCTGTGTCTTTTTCCCTCTTGTATAGTGTTAGAGTTAGTGTGCTGCTCTTTGCAAGGATTCTTCAAAGTCGGCCTCAGCAGCAGATGGAACAACTGTTGGCTGTAGAAGTGCTGAGAAGCATCAGGGGGAGTTTGCCAAGGATCATCCTTTAAATCTAGTAAGACTTGAACGTATCCCTGAAACTCCTCTAAGACCTTGGCAACTCCCGTTTTGGCAAACCTTTTATCAGTGGCCCTCACCTGTGTTTGAACACTGTGCTGGGCAGCCTACCCTGGCATCTTCTGTTGTCTCGCTCGCTTTTCAACAGATGTGACCTGGAATAGTCAAATTCACTTCCTAGGTTTCTGTACTGTAACTTTTAGGAAGCCATGAAGTAGAGATGCCATTATGCTGTGCTGCACACATTCTGTCAAGTTTTGGTTAGGAAACTGAGCTGGTGTCGTACATTCTTCCAAGAAGAAATCTGTGCCAGAAAAATTGATTTAAGAAACAGAGCTAATGGAGCCTGTCCAAAAGAAAACGCATGTGTCTTGCGGAAATGGATTTTAACACAGCTTCTTCTTGAGCAGTTTTAAAAACAGCCGGTATGCTAATCATACCATTCAAATTTACCAAGGCCTCCTCCACAACCCATTTGAAAGGCAACTATCTTTGAAGTTTGCCAAATTGTGCTGGATTTCCAAAGTCTGTCTTAAGCACATTCTGCCTTTGATCGTGTAAATGCTTGCATGCTGCTCTGTTGGGTGTACAAGGTGGTTACACGCTCCCAGGTGAGTAGGAGAGAACAGGCACAGGTGCAGATAAGGACTAGGCAGAAGAACCTACCAGTCCATCTTGTGATTAACTTCAAGCCTCTTGCTTGTACAGGGCCATGCAGGGGACTGAAAAAAGCAATGTTACTGAGAATATATTTATCTGAGCAGTGACCTTTGCCATGGTACCAGGATTCTCACCTGATAGCTACAGTCTTCACTGACTTCGGATGACGTGCGTTATACTCTTGAATAAGGACAGCAACATCACCCTCCCTTGTAAACAGCCAGAGCCCTGTTCATTCCTGCCTTTGTTCCTTGCTTTTTATGTTGCACATATAAATATAGCATCTAGTGCCTGCGTGATGCAATATCCTAGCCCTTTCCATGTAGCCTTTCAAGTACAGTGATTCTGGAGTGACTTTTCAATGTAGCTTGTAAATGTAGCTAAATGATTCCCCGTATTTAATGGAGCACAGTGCATTGTCTGTAGCATCTGCTGAAAAACAGGAGCAATTCAGTGTGAAATGTGACAGGGGAGAATTCCTGGGCACTTTTCTTTTAACCTTGTTATGACCTCAGTCCTAACCCTACTCACAGTTGTGTCTCCATCAATGGCAACAGCACACAGATTGTCCAAATCAATTTTTTTGTTCTTTTCAAATACTTCTGGCAGCGATGTTACTATTTGCTCAGCAGTAGCACCTGGGAGTTGTGACAGGGAAAGGAAATGTGTTTCAGACAAGCCAGAAACAGCACTAAGCAGTTGGATATACACAATCAGATTCTCCTCAACTGCAATATCCAGACAAATATCAGTGTGAATCCTTAACCGAAGATGGTACTTTATTTTCACATTATCTCATCCTCTGATCACCGAAGTAAATACTGAAAATTTTTCATGTTGCCTATAGTCAGCAATAGAATCACCTTTGAAAGACTTAGAGCTTGCCTCTCTACCACAGCACAGATTGACCTTAAAATGGCCAGACGCCCTCCAGGGGAACTTCTTCCATTTTTGAGGAATATCTGCAGATAATGCTACAGTTGCTGCCACATGCACCAGCTGTGTCTTGCATCCTGTTTATAGTATACAAAGGGTAGAAAGGGACCAACAGTGTGCTTGCTCCATTCTTACCCAGGCAAGGTAAGCCTGGGTATGAAACTACAACTGAGTCACTGTTGACTTTCTTGCCAAATACGTCTGTTACCAGGGACGCAATAAAGAATAAGAGTCTTTGGTAATGGGTGTTTTAATTCAGACACACCACAGGCTATGTTTTTAGGAAAAATAAGTAAACTATTTACTATGGGGAGCTGGTTGGGGATTTTCCTGTCCCAGTAAAAAATGATGATGGGATTATACTTCCCAGTTTCAGTAGGAAAGCTTTCTTGACTCAGGATAAAAATATGATGAAAAAAAAAAGGAAAAACATCTGAAGGGAAGGAGAAAGAAAAAGGCCCTAAAAATGGCCTCATAATAAGAACACTCAACTAGATGATATTTCTGATTCTACTTCGGGCAAATTGTTGACTTGAACTTCATTTTAGGTGACTACCCTAAGCAGCCCTGTTAACTTGGGTATATTTGTCTCCCTTTCCCTCATTTCCCTCTTCTGTATGATAGCACAGAATGTGAAAATTTATCCTGGGGAGATCTTGGGGAAAACATTAAGCTCCATTATGTACAAAGCTGCATCAGCTTGCTTGCCACATCAAGCTATGACTATCGCAGAAGCCTAGCTGATAAGTAGACATACAGATTCCTTGTACTCAGTAAAGGAAAGTATTTTATTTCAGCTCTAGGGATGATGCATTGCTATTCAAATGCAGAAGGATATTGGTGTTTCCTCTTCATAACACTTCTTTTAATGATAGGAAGTATTTTTGGAAACATGAACTAATTGTTCTGCACAGCACTGTGAAGTACTTCAGCTATAAAGAGGACGGCTGTGTGATAAAGAAGACTGATCATGGCTGTGTACAGGTGATGAAAGGGCGTGACTGCTTGTGTTAGATGGGGCCAAGTTCTTTTCCCTGAAGAGCAGAGAAGAGGAACCTGTCTGAAACCAACCCATTGCAGCTGTTAGGCCTAATATACTAATGACAATTACTGTCCTCTTTATTGGTCGAAGAGCTCAGCAGCTGCTGAATGCCTGTCCAAGCAGCAGGAAATTAAGGCATCCTTATTTTCATTAAAGACAGTACTGAGGTATTTTAGAGTGAAGAACAAGAGCTCTCATTAAAGTGATGTAAGACGCACCATCCCTGCTAGAATGTCTGAGGCTTTGTTTACAGAAGGTTTATCTCCAAGATTTGCAAGGCTCTTTTATTTTTGAGAATTTCTGGGCTGGACACAATTCTTTATATGCCACTGATTAAAAGAATCCTTGTAAATTAATTTGTTAAACTTGTCAGTACTGGAATAACAGTTAGTACTAGGATATTATAAATCAGGAAATTCAAAACATTTTTCAGTGCTTGCATTTCCCAATCCCCTTGTCAGTGCATCAAACAGGTTAGAAATAGCTGTAAGATAATTAAGGAAAAGTTTATAGTATGGATGCAGTGATGTATAGGGAGCTGTAAGCTGAGACCTCATCTGCCTTATCTGTGCTGTGCTACTTGGTGCTATGCTACTTCTTTAGTATCCCTGTCTATTCTTAATGGAGACCTTGTGGCTAATTATCTCTTTACCTGGAAGCCTTTTTCCTTTGCTGCCCATGTTTTTAATCCCAGATAGCAAAATGTGGAGTTGGTGACAGAATCTTTGAAACTATTTTCCTCATCCTTGCTTTTTTTCCTATACATGACATCCAAGCATATAAACAATGACTTTCTAAACCATTTCCTGGCACACAGTGAAGTGCTGTGTATTAATGGAACTTCTTAAGATGCTTTTCTAAAATAGTGCATGTGTTCCAAACAATAAAAACATTAATAGCAGTATCTAAAAAGCAGCAGCAGTAGGGACTTGCACAGCATTTTGCCTGCTTCCCAACCCTCCCTACTTTCCTAAAAATAAATTCAATACATGGAGGGGCTCCTAGGATGCTTTTTCAGATGAAGTCTCCACAGCTCTTGTTTCCTGATACCATGTGTCTCTGGCAGGAGCCTGTCTCTCAAGCAGAGTTGCCAGCCAGTCAGCCCTTGTCAGGCTCAGTCGGCACTTTTTATATGAAAACTCAGAAGAAAACATAACAAGAAGAAAACATCACAGGAAGAAAAAGGGAGGAAAAGGCCCTCTGAAATCTGTGATCACAAAACAAAAGCGAGATACGCAAATTAAGCAAGACCGCTGCATTTCTGAAAGAGAGGTCTTCAGAAATCGGACAGGGAACAACAGAGGTGTAAAGCGAAGCGGTAATGGCAAACGTGCAGTGTGTGCTTCTTGCTAGCTCACTGCTGTTCCTTGCCGCTAGTGCCTTCCTTACCTGGTATGAATAAACACAACACCCACTTCTTCCTAAGTGGCAAAGTTGATGGGGCAGGCAGTAGGTAGTAGTTTGTCTTTCTTTTTGGTTAAATGATCCACAACATTGGCTTCATACAGAAGACCAAGATACTACACCAGGCACTATTACTTTCAGAAGGCAGCTACTGTAGCCAGGATCAGTTACAGAATTCCTCAGTGTTCAGGAGTGCTGGGACCTGACGTTTTGTTTCTGCTCTGCGTCTTACTCCATTACTTAGAAATACCTAAGCATCGACGTCTAGAGAAGCTTTTTGACAGAACTGCCCATCTAGTGTCACTTGGAGCAAAGAGCTTGAATGAGAAAGAGCAGCAATTTGCAAGAAGAGTCGGGAAGAGTCCCAAACAAGAAAAGAGTGTCACAAAGTGAAGGTTTTTTAATGCCACTAAGATAGCTGTTGATCAGATGTTGTCCACACAATCCTAAGAATAGCAATAAAATGGCTTTAGGAGAGCGTGGAATCTGGAGCTGCATAATGAAACAGAGAAAAATTAGATTTTTCTGGTTGCGGTGTTTTTTGTTGATCATCCTCATGTTTGGGTGGGCTTGTTCTGTGGGAAGAGTTGGAAAATATTTAGGAGAGGGTCTTTCTGCTGAGGAAGGGGAACCAACCATGAGGACAAGTATGTGTTCGACTTGGGACATAGCGTTCTTCACTTGGGGCTGCAAAGTATCACAGATGCGAAGATGAAGGACCAATATTAGCTCTAAGTTAAATATAGATAACAAGCCAGCCAGTTATGCCAATACCAAATTAATTTCTGTTTTCCTTCATAATAGGAAATTCCTATAAAGTTATCCTTTATTCCAGAAACTTATTTTTTAGACTCTGAGCTGTTAGACTCTCTAAATCAATAATAGTGCTGTAGCAATGCACCTATTTAATGGATTAGGAGACAACTTGAAATGGAGCAAAGGACTCTGATTCTACCAGATCCTTCTAGAAGGGGGCCAGGTACTTCACTTCAGGAATTAAATCTTCCCTTTTGTAGCTTCATCTTAAGTGTTTGGGTCTTTTCTGGTGTGTATTAATAATCAAAAATAAAGTGCATAGGTTGCATTGGCAGGCCTGTCTGCTGGACGGCAGTGTAGCCATCTTTTACCAAATGTAGAACTTCTTTTCAATACAGAAAGTAAATCTCTGAGGTGATTGAATCAAATTCAAATGTGATCAGTCTAGCAGCTTCCAGAAACTGTTTGCTTTGTCTGCAGAAGGGTGGTTTACTTCCACGTTACATGCTAGATTTGAAATTAGCTTGCTCTTGACACATTCAGGCAGAATGCAATTCAAACTAAGCATCAGAGAAATATATTTTGCAGTAAGTATTCCTGTCCCCACAGCTTTTATCATTTAACAAGGAAGCACTAAATTTTTTTTAATCTGAAATATTTTAATCTGTAATCCCTGGTAGCTGTGGATACCTGAAGAGAAGCAACATTTAGCCATAGAATGGCTAAATCTATTTTATTTTCAAATTCAAAGAGGCAGTTTCTCACAAGTTAGTATTAACTCTAGAATTATATGAAGTGCTTGGCAAATATTTCACTGAAGCTTCTCAGAACTGCACATTTGTTGTACAGAATGCAGTTTGACCTGTTTAGTGTAAAATGAACTGGTGCAAAAGAGGGTTTCAGAGAAATTATGTGGAAATCGTCACTTTGGAGTACACACATTTTTCAAAGCTGTGTGGCTACATCTTGTGATTTTATAATGGATAGCTTCCTTAAAGTCCCAGCTCCTGGAGTCATGTGTATATGTGAGAATCTCATTTAAACAAAAAGCTTCAGGCTGTCATGGCCAAAACTTACTTACAGATTGCGATAAATAATATCTCAAAGGCTTAGAAAGCAGCTAGCAAAAGGAATCTATGAGTTACTATTTTAATCAAGTGGGATTAATTTTCAGTCTCAAATCATAGAAGATTTCGTGTCGGCAATTCTGCTAAGGCATAAATATTTCTCAAGAGAATTAGACTTTTTACTATAGTATCTCCTAGCAAAAGTGCTTCAGTAATATCCAGAGAGAATATTCGAGAGCATCCAAAGAACATCAGAGGCAGGGAAGTTGATGTAACAAACCATTTTGGTTTTTGATGCAATTTGACAGGATTTATTATATTAAACCGGTTTAAAATTTTGATCTTGATCATGTGCCTTTACCCACTAAAGCTGCCAGACTACGACTTCAGATGTGTACTTCTGGTACTACTGAATGAGTTTGGTTTCTGTTTGTTTCATTTCAGTTGCTACATTTTTCCTTTCTGCTTTTAAAGGCAAGATAAGCTAATGCCATGACTGGTATCTCTGGGGGGAAGAAAAAAATATTAAGAAAAAAGTCTTTGATAAAAGATTGCTCAGTATCTTGACACACGGAGTGCATGAGGGGAAGACCTTGTCTCTAGTGGGAACACTGAAGAGAGGCTTTTCAGTTTCCAATCATGGTGTTACGGAAAGAATATAACTTTGAGTATCGTAAGTTATTAGTGCTTCTTAAACTTTTTTGAGTGGATGTGCCAGCACCTGCTAGTAGATCTAAAATAAGGGGCCATTTCAAAGAGCTAAGTGTGTATGGGGATGTAGCGCATGGGTTCGTACAGGCTTTCCAGCTGACATGCCAGGCAGTGGCATGTCACGTCATGAATCAGCCACATCGTGTTACATGATTTCGAGCTAACAGAACACAACAGGAATTATATAGTGACAAACAGAACCCAACATGACATATCCATGGGTAAACTCGCACAAAAAGCTTCTTAAAGTTGAATTTCAGGGGTACTTTTATTTGTCTCCAAAATGCTCCAGAGAAAACTATAAAGCAGTATGCCGGAAAAGGGAGTAATGTAGTGACAGAATTACTGAAAGCAGCTTTAATTCAGTGTACAGTTTGGAAGAAAACATATGTATGTAACAATTCTGGAGAGTGTTTTTGTTTTGTTGGGTTCCTGTGAATTCATTCTTTCCAAAGGTAGCTGTCTCAGGACTGCAGTCATTCCAGGTCAGTGATTATTTTTATCTTTAGCCATGCTAAGAGCTGTATAGACTTCAGGTTACAGCTGTAAGTTAATATATTTTGAATTTAGCTGTTGGTTGCCTCAGTAAATGTGGACTCCTCCTAGTCTAAACTCCGTTGTTTTTTCTGCTTTGCTTGCAGATCAGAATGCCCTCCTTTTGTACCTACTTCAAATATACTTAGTCTTCTATGGAATTACCTTCTTTCCCTTTCTGGGTACTCCTATTCTAGTTTCTGATGTCCACTGAAAATAAAGTCTGCAATTAAAAAATAGGGATTAATTCACTCATTTCCGTTTGCTTATTACTCATCATAAATGTGCGGATAGCCCGTGCTTTCAGTGTTCTCTATAAAAGGCACAGACCTAATTTGGGGTCAGAGAAATTCAACACATACATTTGGCTGAGAAATGCATGTCAAGTAGCATTTCATTCATGATATCAGAAGTTAAATTAGTGTCACATGTCTGTTTGCTCACTACATTTCATGTCTGGATTTACAGTTTGCAATTTCACAGCCTTTGAAATATTAATTTCTCTACACAAAATGCGTCCTCCCAGTGAACTGCAGCTTATAGGCAGAATGATATGGTGTAATACCCGGGAGATTCACTACTGTACAAACAACTAAAGTTTATTTGGGCTAGTGGGAGAGTAGGACAACAGCCACATCATTTTGGCTAGCCTAAGCAAGAAAAATGGCACAACTATTGGGAGGCCTGCAGAGCAGAACAAGCTGAATAGATACTCTCTTCTACTTTCATTTTAAATGAGCAAGATGCTCCAAGAGTGCCAGACATGGTGAAGCCTAGTTTCATTTGTGAAGTCTTAACAATATTTAGTCTTAACAATATTTGGACTCTCGCTGGAAATCTAGAATACCTCTCTCAGTGGGATCCCCTGGTGTCTGTTAAAGCACTGGAGTCTTCTGAGGGGAGAGGCTTAGAGCATTCCCCTCCCCTACCCCATAGTCGCTCTATGCACATGACGTGGGACCTCTGACGGCTTCATCAAACCTGATGGAGACTGGCCAATGCACTCAAAATGTGTATAGAAATGAAGATTGCCAACTGTGCATACATGCATACAGACCTCATGTGCACACTCACACACATGCACACACACAGTCTAATTTTGAGGCTAAGAATAATCTCACATTTGGACAACTCTCAGGGGTTTTACTGGCATGACATCTTAAATTTCAAATGGGTGCAGTATGTCTTGCTACTGCTTTTCCTGCGCTGTTGTTCTACATCCCCAGATGATTACAGTTCAGTGCTGGGTGGAAAGATTCCCATGATAGTATCATTTGGGACTCACTTTGTAAATGGCTCTGGGCTCAAACAGAGCAAAATAATGCTATATAAATACATGTTATTACTGGTGAAGCGATAAAATTATCTTATGCTTACCAAGTATCCTAGTGTCTTGTCTTGATTGTAATTAACTGGTGACATACACATTGAGTCAGTGCTCTAGGATTTGTGCCCAGAGTAAGTCACAAAAACATAGCAGCTTTAGTACGGGAGAAAAGGATGAAGGGGGCTTTTTTTCTTCCCTTTTTTTTCTTCTGGATAAGATGTAAAAACTGCCCAGAGCTGGCCCTGTTCAAAAAGAGCGAATCAGCCTCTTGGAATATTTTTTTAAGATGTCAACTTGCCTCTCATATACTTCTGTAAAGACAAAGAATGTCTTAACGTCTGTATTGAAGTCATCATTAAAATAAAAGGAGATCTGTAGACATCAACTATAAATCATCAAGAAATAGCTTGTGGGTAACCTTTGACACAACTGAACCTACTTGAAATGAGCTAGGGCTGGATTCATTGCCTTTAGTGAAGCCAGTAGGTGGACTAAAGGTCTCCTTTCTCTCCCCCTCTCCCTTTCCATCTCTTACAGTGTTAGCTTCTGGGAGGTGAATGTGTTCGGGCTGAGTGATGGAAATGCATTTGGATGTGTTCTTAAATAGACATTTGTTTTATGTCTGAAAAGAATAGGCCAATCTTAACAGTGTGATGCTGGGGCCATTTGAAGGGTATTTTTAAGGCAGTTGTCTTCTTTCAGCTTTACAAAAACTATTTTAACCAATTGTTTAGGCTTGAGGAACAGCATGGAGTATCTATTGTGTATGGATGCATGCATGTTCTACAGAATTAACAGGAAAACGGTGGATAAAAATCTGCCTAATTTTACATAATAGATTTTTGGCATTCTTGTGATCTGACTTCGAATTCATGCTGAGTTTCTACAGTATAACAGAAATACTGGTTTGCAGTTGTTAATTTTAATTTCTAAGATGCTAGGTTTTAAAAGGAGCTGAAAGCGTTCAGCATCTCATGGGGACAAACTATGAGTCTTACTAATGAATCTAGCAATTAGTGGTTCATTGTGCCTGCCAGCAATTTGGCCCCGATACCGGTCCTGATGGTGATTTCATTTTTGCTGGTGTGAATCAGGAATAGGATCTGAAGTCTATTCACCAAGGGGGGCTGAATACTTCTTCAACACTTCTTGTAATCTGCATTCAGTACTGACAGCAGCAAATAAAAAAAGAAACCACAATATATTTCGATTTTAGTTGTGATTGTTATGATTGATTAATACGTTTATTAGGATAATTATATAATATCAATAATACTTACTAATCTTAAAAGGTTGTAAATGGTGGAGTCCCCATGCAGTTAGATAAACGTATATATGATGTATGCCCAGTTTGCATAGAAGAAACCCTTTTCATAGATGAAAGAATGTATTTTCTCCAATTTTTCTAAGTAGAGAATTGAGACAAAGGAGGGGGGCTCTTTACTTTCTGTAGTCATTGGCACTTGTGCAAGACACTAAAATTTATATTTGGTAATATTTCATCATAACTTCACAAAGATGTCAGTGACAGTGTGCAGAAGATTTAGATAAAAAGTGGCTCATTCAAGTTCCCAGAGAAAGGAACTGAACCCCAGCCTCTTTGGCATGACCCAAGGAATTGGCAATAAAAAAAAAAGGTATGACTGTGGCATAGGAAAAGGAACAACCCTTCCCAACAGGTGCACTCTCCTGCAGTTAACCCCACGTATGTGATTATGGATGGGGTATAAATATTAAACATTTTCTTCTTCTATGAGTGCAGTACTCAATGGTGGAGCATGTGTTTGTTTTGAGCATTCCCTACAGTACGTTCAGCTCCCTCCGGTTTCTGGAACTGCTGATTAGATTTCATCTAACTGCTAAAAGGAGGTGTCATGAAAAGATATCCAGCAAGACAGAGTTAAAAATCATTTTGATTTTAGTGATCCGGGATGTTAATAGCACGCAAGCATTAAAGACGACTGAGTTTTGTGTTGATAGTTTCCCTTTGAAAAGCTATTAGTTGGAATAACAAATTGTCAAGCAGGTCATATCTACAGTTACAAAACATATTTTGACATTTTTCTTACAGTTGTAAGTATCTATAAATAAAACCAGTGCATGTTATCTTTTCACGACTTACTTGTAGCGCTGCATACGTTGCTGCCTCTCTTAGTGAAAAATCTACCTAGACTACATAGAGGTATCCAAAGTCAGAGAAGGCACAGGTGGTTTTTTAAAAGAAATTTCTTATCCCACTGCCAGTTGTCCAAGCTGTTTGAAATCTCTTTTCTTTCAAGCTCTTTTGACTTGTTTCTTCTAAAGTTTTCAACAGGGTTGGTTTTTGTTTTTTTTTTTCGTTTTGTTTTGTCTTTTTTTCCCCCTGAATCTTAGAATCTCGGCAGCATCTTTGCTTCTCCTGCCTGACCACAGCAGGAGGAGGGGTCTGTTGCTAATTTGTTTTGATACGGTACGCTTTGGTCTGTATTCTTTTTGAAATTAATTCCTTTTGCAGGTGTGGGGTTAGAGGTGGTGGTGTGCTCCCAGCGAAGGTGTCATCCACCACAGAGAGGAGGTGGGAGGCTTTGATCAGTGTGGCTTCTGTTTTCTTGTTGTTCATTTAAAATGTACCAGTTTGTAATGCTGTTTGGCTTTGCAGGTCCTTGTTTTATTTCCTTCCAAGTCCTTCCGCATCCTTTCAGGTTTTGTTGTTTTCATTGCTGTTCATTCTGCTTAACATTTACTGGGGATTATTCGTTGGAAGGTGGTGACTCCAAGTTCAATTTAGGCAGCAAACAAAATCCAGTCTGATATCTATTTCTGTTTTTTAAACATCCTTGTTATAGGTGGGAGAGTGCATTATTAAGGACACGACACCACATGTGTAGATTCCTGGTTTATGTTGGAGTCAGAATTATGTATTTTAAAAAATCATCTAACCAAGACTCAAGCTACAAGGCATCATGATTCAGGGCACAGGCCACTCCAGTTTCTGCCCAGCACAAATTCAGGAATACATGCCACAGATCAAACTGTCTGACACCTATCTACTTTTTCTCGCAACTTCTTTTGAAGAAGTTGGACATTTGGGGAGGTTCAGTACACTACCAAAAACCCCCAAAACATTGGTCCAAATAAGAGTGGCAATTGCTCTGCTCTTCCTTATGACTCGGCTGTTTACTCACTGTGTGAGATTAGGCAAATCATTTAGCCATTTTGTGTCTTATTCTTCCCATTTGTAAAATAAGACAAAAGCTGTCAGAGTAGTTATGAGCTTTAATGAATTAATATACCTGTGGTACACTGGAGAAGTAATTTTTTTTCCCTCTTGCACTTTACTCCTTGCCATGTAGTTCAGTGGGGGCAGTTTGGAAGAAGCATTCTTTCTAGGAAGAATCCTTTCCCCTCCTGGCCCCCACAATTTTGTGATCCTCTCTAATGATTTTTACCTCTTGTAGAGCGATTTGCATGGTTAAAAGCTTGAAAAATCAGTTGTTGTCTTCCTCTGAAGATTTGCAGTATCTGTGTCAATCCCTGCTGACCTGTGCCTAAGTCATTCTTCCTGCTTAGCAGCAGGCTTGAGCCTTCTTAGAGAAGCGCTTCATTAATAGCATTATACCAAATAAATAGGTACAGCAGTGATGTGAGAAATACAGCTGAACAATAATTATTAGAAACAAAAAGCTAACAACAGGACCCAAGTTTAGCACGAAGTATGGACCAGCAGAATCCCAAGTGTCCAGTCACTCTGTGCTGGCTCATGTTGTATCTTTACGCAACAAAGACCCTTCTCATTTCAGGCCAAACCTGGCAGGATTTGCTTAGAACAAGCTTCGCTGAAGGGTTTTTTTGTAAATGGGGCTACTGAGTTAAATTTTCACATACTCAGAGACGCAGAATGAGAAGGAGCTTTTTCATTATGAGGTGCAAGCAAATGCTAAAAGCTCTTCATTCCTGCCATTTTGCTTCACTGAAAATCCACATACTGGGTCCTAAGCAGTGTGATGGGGAACTCTCACTTCTGCTTATTTCAGTCTGAGAGAAGAGCAAATGCGCCAACAGCAGAATAATGGCAATAAGAGTAAGTAATTTACTTTTGTATGGATGAAAATGAATGTTTGAAGTTTGGATCTGAGTTGGGATAAGCATCCATAAGTCATCAGATTTCCCTAGAGGTTGATGTGACTGAAAACTCATGATCAAGCAAAAATAGCCTAGAAATCTCATACCAGCCGTTCCCGTCAAACACATTGTGCTATTTGTCTGTGAAGCTTACCAGGAGACTTCACAAGGATGGTGGGCGTTTTGGCAGTCCAAAGCCAGCCAGAAGCTGCAAGTATGGTTTGGAGGATGCTTCTCTGAGGGTTTTAGAAACTAAATGAATGAATTTTGAGTAAACATATACTATTCTGCTCATTTTGCTAAGCTGCATGTCCTGGTGTATTCTGTTGGCCAAACAGCCTGCCCTGAACTCCATGAGACCCCAAAGCGCTAGGTCCCACTGCAGCACTTGTCTTTCCTGAAGACTTGTAAAGAGTTACTTTCAGGGTTCTGTGTGCAGAGTTCTGACCAGTTGCTAAACAAAATTAAGGCCTTAGCCCCAGGTCATTGTTGGATGTAGACTTTGGGGAGGAGTTACATGGCTCTCTCCACAGACACTGCTTTTAGACTGCCCTGCAGGTGGAACAGCCCGCACTCTTCCATGTCTGAGCTAGCTGAAGGACTAAAGTGATCCTAGACTTGTTTGACATTTGGTCCTCTGTTATTTCAGCATCTGTATTCTGTGGCTCACAGAACAGAGCAATACTTACAGGATAAGCACTGTGCATTGGATAAAAAGGTTGTAGGGAGGAGGGGAAGGCATCGAGTTCTAGGGCCTTCCATGTTTATAGGCAGGTCATTTTGCATGCTCCTCTTTCATTCTTTCTATATCTGTTTGTGAGTCATGTGTGCAACTTCAGGAAACAACAGTGCTAAATACAAAGAGAAAACCACCCGACAGCTCTCTTATTTTACTGTGACAACATGTGGACTAGACAAAATCAAAGCTTGGGGTTTCCAGGGCAGCAAATTAGTCTTTGTAACTGCAGACTTCTTTCCTGGCAGCTAGGCTTCCTGTAAAGAAAAATGAGAGGGGAAGATATTAGGGATCTTTCAGAGAGGACAAAGTCCCCAGAGAATATCCTCACCGAGTGCCCCTAGTCTTCTAAAAAAGGACTGGGCAAAAATCCTGTCTGTCCCTGGTACTACGAAACAGATTAAGTTGGTTTGTTCCTGCAGCGCTGTTCCCCATGAACAGGAATGGAGACTGTGCAAGAATACTCCCAGTGTATTATAGTGTATAATGCAGTGTATAAATCAGCATTTGGGAGTAATTTATTCCTTGAGTAGTCCCCTAAAAAAAGCAGATGTGAGAACAAAAAGAGTATTTGTCACAAGTATAAGGCAGCTCGGTTCCCCGCTTCATTTTGAGTCTCATGAGTAAGAGTATTTGGGCACTACCAAGTAGACTGGAAATACAAACTTCGGTTGGGTAACATGCAAGTCCAGAAAGTGTCTACCTTCTGAGAGCAATGCATTCAGGAAAAGATACTCAGCAAAGCAACACCATAAAAAAATCTTCTCTAGGTATAGATAGAAATCCAGGCTGAGATGTTTCTGCAGCTATCACAGAAGGAAAAGTCTGTGCACTTTGCAGGATCAGAAAGAAAGATGGTTCTTCCTAATATTTGCCCTCTGTCTTGTCTTCGGTACCTTTTCTTTTCCTTTCTGACAAGAGTCTAGTTGTACCTACTGCTTTTGGCACTGAAACTCATGGGCAAGAGTAGGATAAAGTGACTTGTCTAAACGTGAAGAATAATTTTATTGTGTTTATTATAACATCATAACCAAGATGCCTATTTATATGTTTCCATCTCTTTTTCTGTGTAGTTAGAGAAATTTCCACCTTTGCAGGAAGGGACACATTATTCTTAATCAAAACTTGAGAATGTGGCAGGAGGAGGTACAGCTGCAGATGAGCATTATCTAATTCACCCATCCTGTCATGTGAACATCCCTGCTTAATTTAATACAATTATTTCATCAGCGAGGATAATATCAGCAGCATGATTCATTTATACAACATGTTTCACAACTGCCTTTACCTCTCGGCTTCTTATTATCACTACTGATAATTTCACGATGAGTGGCTTCAGAGGAAGGAGAGAGGGAAGCTGCCAGTATCTGTGTGAGTGTGTGGACAACTGTAGTCTTGAGGGACAGTGATGCTGAAGGATTTTCTTTGCGTATATGCTGTTGCACCTTGGTTTCTGACATACATTGGTTAGATGTTTCTGGATGAGCACGAGACTGAACGGATAAGTCATTGACTGGCTGCATTGTTCAGTGGGCAACAATAACATCACTGTCTTCTGCCCCAGACATGCCAGTAAGTGTTCCGTATTTTGCATTTCTGTTGAAATGAAGGTCTCCACAAAACGGAAACAGGGTGGGGGAATGAGGCTTTGTTTCTGGTGAGGTGGCAGAGGCATTCTTTTAGAAACCCCCTCTCCGGCTTCTTATTTCTAACTCATTTGGCTGTAATTTGTACTGTCAAGGTCATTTAAATAGGCAGCAGGATGTGTCGAATGTGTTCCCAGAGGTCATGAAAAGCCTCTTTAGTAGAGCATGCTAGGCTGTGCTTATGCCAGGTCATTTAAGCACATTTGTATTGCCAGTCAGATGATACAAGGAGTAGTTCATGATTTTCTAATAAACCATGGAACCTGGACCTTCAGTGTGTGCCACAGTGGGATACAGCACTTGGATTTAAATGACAGTACAGTAATTCAGTAACTGTATTTTAATAGTATACTAATCTTTAAAACATGTGAAAAGAAGTGAGATTTTTAAATACAAATGAATCATCTGGGTTCTTCGACCTCACCCTCTTTTTTTTTCTTTCCCTGAGTCTGGCTCATTCATCTGAGCTATCAGTCTTCTATCCAGCTCTTGGTGTTGAAATAGTGCCATTTTTAATAAAAGGTTTAGAGAGATTCTCAAAATCAGATTCTATTCCCTTCTTTTTCCATATCTGTTTTCCATAGAGATAAATTAACCTTTTATCTCAAGAGGAAGTAAATAGAGGCAGCATGTGAAAGGTTTAGAAAAGACACCATTTCAGCCAACTGTTTGCAACATTGGTGAGTGCGAGTCAGAATTCCTGGGTCTGTCTGAAACTGTGCTGCTGCGTTACTCTATGACTGTGACCAAATCCTTTCCTTTTCTCCCTCTTGATTTTTTCCTCCCGTCTTAACAAGCACTTTGTGTTTACCTAGCATTTTACCTTTTCAAAGGACTGTACAAATCTGATAAAAGAAATGTGATGCACGCTCAACTTACCAGCAGTATTTCTGCTTAAATGTTGCTTTTCAGGCACTTGTATTTAGGGATTTCCAATGTCTGATGCTTATGATGAAATCTCACAGTTATACAAATCCAGCTTGAGTAAAGCTACAAGATATTGAATATTTTGTTTACCCTTCAAATTGTGGTGTAAGTGAAGGGTTCTTACTTCTTCCTTCATATGTCTAGAGATCAACTAGGAAGAAAATCTAGAGCAAATCAAGGATTTAAAGTTCCCCGAGCCCCAAAGTTTTGGTTAATGACAGCCTTCCAATCCTGGGAAGCAAACCATCAGCTCTTCCTAAAATAGCAAGTGTTGTGACACTGCTGTGATACAGGGAATGGGAATCTCTTGACCAATGCTTGCTCTTGCTGTGGGTACTTCATTTTATTAGCCCTCCGTCGTGTGTTTTTGCTTATGCTTTATTCCCTACATTTATTTTTTTTGTGTGTGTTTCATTTTGTTAGACAAATGCGCTACTTTAAAGGAAACATTTCATAACCTTTAATCAAGATCATATTTTACTTTCATCACATCTGTGTTTATATTATTACAAGCCTTTTGGGTCTTAACGTCCTCTAGTCTAAGCATTAATCGTTTTGGCTGATACATAAATAAATGTTTGACTTTGTTTAGCTCTTTAAAAAATACTGGCTTGAAAAAACCAGCCTTATCAATGGGATCTTAGAATAACTGCATGTCAAAAAAAGGCAGGGACCAATCAATACTGAGCTTTCTGTAATAAAAACTAAGTGCAGGGAGTAGTTCTAGTTTCAGTGATCCCTCTGTATAAAATCAAATCTCCTGGCTGTTGAAAGATACCATCTACCTGGAGTGAACATGCTACATCTATTTTTTTGTTTTTATTACTCTTATTTGCCCTAGCTGTCATGCTGCACTTATACACAGCCTTGATATAACTGAGAGTGAAGCCTACTAAGCTATAGTGTGGCAGAATGTTAGCTGGGAGATTTTATAGATCAAGGTAAAGGTAGGCAAACACCTAACTCTTCTCATGGTTATGCAGGCGCAAATCAATAGTGAAGACAGTACAGTTCTTGATTTAAACTGGAAGACTAGAGAATTTTGAATTTATGTCTACAGACGGGAAAAAGACTAAAATGGCTCACTGAGTATAGGAGTGAAGGTCCTAACAGTCATCTTCACACTTAACACAATTGTATATTATTACCTGTCTCCCATTTTAGACTCCCATGGAATAAATCAGTGTAGTTCCGCTGTGGTAAAGGAAATGACTTAAATTATTATCAACTCATGATCCAACATAGGATTTCTAAACTCTCTGGCTGAATTTTTAATGTATTTGACTTCCAGTGAGGATTTGAGAATGCTCTTTGAAATAACAAAAGTGAAAATGTTACGAAGACCAAATAGTGAAGTAATATCATTTTGTAAATACATGCAATAGCTGAAAATTGTTTACTTATCCTTTGTTATGAGAACCAAGCTTCTGTAACCTCAGATTAATTTACCATTAGCCTGAACACACAACGAAAGTGAATGAAGGGGCAATTTGGGATGACATTTATCAGCTCTGGAACTGTCGACTTCTATTATTTCCACAAGGCCTTATACTTCTTGGCTCCAGAGAAGGCTGTGCTGACTTGAATGAAGAAGAGCATTCTTACTACCGAGAATAGTTACAGTGCAGACAGCTTCATTACTGGGTGCCTACGATGGAAAAAAACACCTCCATTTCTATCTTGCATTAAATGAGACCAAACCCCCTGTTCTATAGTGGACTTGCACAGGACCTTGCCTTCACACTAGCATAAAAAAGGGAACAGAAGAACTGAGGAAAGGGAGAAGGAGTGAGAGAAGAGAAGGAAATAAAATTTATAGGGACAGGATAGCCAAGGGATTGAGTCAAAAGGACAAGACTGAAAAAAACCGTTCAGCAGGAGTATGCAGGTTGGGATCCAAGCTGACTTTGCAGCGAGCGAGAGCCATTCCCATCACGGACTGGTTGCTGCTCCGTATGAACTGAAGTGCTGCTCTCGGTCAGATTTCCAGTGGCCAGAGAGCACACTGCAGCTTTTACTACCATAACTGAAACTAATCATCCCCTTTCGTTGAGACTTACAACAGAGGTCAAAAATTGAATATACATGGAAACTAACCCCTCTTGAATTGAACTAAAACAGGTGTGTGGGCAGGTTTGCATTGCTTCTGATATCGTCTTCCAAATAGATGACTTTGCTCTTCACGGATCCTTGTCTGGCACAGGATCGCTGTGTTTGGTTGGTTCGTTGGCTACTTTGTACTTACACTTTTATGCAGCTATCTCAGTACTGATTTTACAACATTATAGTTGCACTGTTGTGGGATTTTTATTTTTTTTAATTGAAATCAGTGGAACAGCAGAGCAAGTCCCCTTCCACTTGGCTAGTAGGTTAATCTATTTTATTCTAATACAGATGGATTTGTATTTCCGTAAAGTAACGAATACCTTCTTAAAATGTCAAATGCGGGTTGAACTGGGTGACATTTTTAACCCCAAAGCTTAAGTCTTCTAGAAGATCAACAGAACTCTGCCTTCTGTGTGCCTAAGTCGCTTCTAAGAATACAGAATATAGTCTCCTAAGTCAATTTTAGGCATGGATTTTTTCCCCTTTTATTTTATGCACAAGTTGCATCTGGGACAGCTTAAATACCACTTAAGGATGACAGTTTTATCCACAATGTCCCTGATACATTTGTTGGCTAAGCTTTAATTTATTTTTAACTATGGCTATTACAAAAGTGTAGAAATAATCAAATATAACAGAAGTGCTTTGCTCAGAGCTTGCTGCTTTAGGGTAATGGAAAAGTTATATGACAGTGCTTTGCAGAATTGTCCGGTGTTTGGAGATGTACATCTACATCATACTTCCACAAGCGATAGACAACTATAAAATTCCTTCTTTACGGCAGCACACCACCCTCTGTGGAAAAGAATCAGTATTATATGATAGTAGTTACAGATACCTTAGTGGTAACAGTAAAATACTCAAACATTATGAGTCTAATTCCAGTCAGCTTTGCATTGCTGTAAGTCAGGAATAATTCTCTAACAGTGAACATACTTACAACTTACGGAGATGAAGTTGTAAGACGAGGATCAGCTTCTTCAGTGCCTAGAGCCGAAACCCAGTTGTGTGATATAACACTTCCAGTAGCTAAAGGATGGCTTTCTTAAGTCACAGTGTCAGAGGAAAGTTAAGCTAATATGTGATGGTTGGATCTAATAACATATCCATTAGTTCTGGTTATTTAAAAGTCAGTTAAAATCACTTCTAAAATATCCCCTGTGCTAAAAAGCTTTTTCTCCCTTCCCTTTTTTTCCCCCTTACTGTATTTTATTTTGGTCAAACAAAAATACACGACTTAGAATTTTAATGTGTTTTATAGCACTGTCTGTTACTCTGTGTAATCAAGCCAGGTTTAGGAATAATTCCAGTTACCCTGCAAAAAATGTCACCCAATTTTTCTATTTTTGTATAATAATAATTCCTGAAATCTTGAAGTCCAGCTCCACAGAATATGAAAAAATCTAGAGGCTTACACAGAATACTCCAGGTTATTGTTTCAAATTTTGTGGAAAGAAAGGGCAGGTTCTTCCTGCTCTTTCATTGTGTGGAAGAGGAGTATTTACTGCCTGTGATATTTTTGTGCTTGCAATTCTAAGCATGGGACGTTCAGAGGAAGGCACAAGTTGAAAAAACCAAAACAAATCAAACAAACAAACAAAAAACCCCAACCAAAAACCCATTCACTCAAACACATTTGCCTAATTTGAGTGGTGGTGGTTGAACTTTTAAGTGAAAATGCTCTTCAGGTCTTATTTAATTCATCCATATCAAGTTTAAAATAAAATAACATAAACTATAACTGTAAGAGTGCTCTTCACTTTCATCATAGAAGGATATATTTTGTTGATGTGAATAATTTCTTCAGAGACAATTCCTACATACAAAGTGCAAATGGAGGATGTTCTCTGATCATGTCACACTAATTCTCCAGTTTATCAGTCATCTCAGTTCCAAACTGGAATGACAAGATGGTATCACATTCAATCTTAATATATATCATACAATCTTTCTGGTTTAGAAGTTCATATGAGCTGAAAACAACTGTCTTTGCTTGGACGATGTTGTGCCAACAGTAGTTTTTTAATAACATCCTTTTCTCTTCTGCTTGTTGTAGGATGAAGTAGCCCAGCCTCTGAACCTTTCAGCCAAACCCAAGACATCCGATGGCAAGTCTCCCACATCACCCACCTCTCCTCATATGCCAACTCTGAGAATAAACAGTGGGGCCAGTTCACTAAAATCCTCCGTGCCAGCAACATTAGCTAGTCCTTCAGCCAGAGCTAACACAATAGGTAAGCTCAGTTTCATTTGTCCCTCCTCATAACCATTAACAGGTGTTATTGGAAAGTGGGCATATATCAGCCAGCTGTCAGACAGTGGTGTATGAGCTGTCATGGGTTGACCATAATACTACATTTGTTGGTGTCAGTGAAGAATCTCGCAGAGACTTACGATTTCAGGAGGAGTATCTTAAGTTTACAGACTTGGAAAACAAAAGCCTGGGTTATTTCAGATAATGCTTTATCAATAATAGTTAACAAATGCTGTTTGTTTAATGGCATACATTAAAGACAGTGACTTGTCTAATGGTGGGCGTTAAGGACTTATGATGCTCTATGTCATTTAAAAGTGCTGAATAAACTTTTAAAAAATTCCCTTGAAGTTAAAAGTCTACATATGCAAATACATCTCTGCAAAATTACAGGTTTAATCCTTAATCCACTAAAATGCTGCATGGAGCATTATTTTACCTTGGTCTAATAAGCAACACAATCACCAGGTTCATTCAAAATAACGAATTTGATGTTGTATCTTGCAAAAAGTCTTGACTGGCTGTTTTTAACATTGTTCCAGAAAATAGTTTTAATTCTTCCTCCTGTCAAAATTACCTCTTTGCCTAAAGGCCATCTAAATAATAACAATCTGAGTGGTGGTTTTACAGGTCTGAGATATTAAAGGGACTGTTCATTGTATGTGTAAGTAAAATGTGTACACACCCCATTCTTCATCCTTCTAGCGGAAACATTTTACTCCATGAAGTGATTGAATATAACTTGAATTAAGATTTCAGGATGTAAATCAGGCTCTGTTTAGGGAATTGAGGTAGATTGTTGTAGCTTTGCTACCATGTTAGCTTTTGTTGCTACTAAAACATCTCCTGCTGGCTGCTTTTAGAGATGGCACAAACAAAAGAAACCATAGGTCAAACCTATGAAGCTGTTTCAGTGATATCTTAGTGCTACGTAGTAAAAAATGTTTGTGTCTCTATGGGTTTCTCCCAAGCTCTCTGTAGTCCTTATTCTACCTACATAGATACCAGGAGGACCCATTGTTTTGTCCAAAGATCAAAACAGGTTTAGCTCCCACCATGTTACCCTCCCACTGTGCATACATGATTATTGCTAGTTTTGATGAGGGTTACATGTATCAGAGACTGTGGTCCTAGATGGTAAAGAAAAGAAAATAATTTTATTTGCTGTGACATGTTACAATTATATAAATACTGTGTAAATATCACATTGTTAATTGTTAACGCATGTATTATTATTAGCCCTACACTGTTTAACTTTGGTAGGTAATAATGTATTTCATATTTAAGGGCTTGGCTCTACTGCTCTCCTGGTACAATGCATCGAATTTCAATTTTTTCACATTAAATTTCTTGTCCTCAGTAGACTGAGCATCACGTTTAGATGTGGAGTTAAGCATCTGACCTGC
>NW_010561009.1:25753-34631 GCF_000687285.1 Phaethon lepturus | reverse complement strand
TACACACCTGATATTTTTCATAGGTTTCAAACCCCTGCAATTTACTTCTTTTAACAAAATGCAGATTTTGAAATGCTGTACCTGTAATGAGTGATAATGTAATTGGATAAAAGCTGTGAGGATGAATGGAGCTTTAAAGGTCACTCTTGTAAGAAGAATTAATGTGTTATACCATTAATAAACCATGGAAAACTGTGGAGCAAAAGATAACATACTTAAGTTATTGTTAATGACATAGAGTTCACTGCTGTATATCTCTCAGCTACAAATATAGAAACTGACTTTTTGAGGTTGCTGAGCAGTACCACTGTGCATACTGTATATATAAGATAAGCAGGCTTTAACTGTGGTGCAGGAGCTGGACAGACATAGGCTACTTCTAACAAAGGTCTGTCCCTTAATGGAGGACTAGAGGATTGAAAGGCTTTTGAACACTCCACAGGGTCTTTTCCTGCCAACGGCTAGGTCATATCCAACCAAAGTTACAGCAATTAAAACTCATTACCATGTTGAAACCATTTGGTTATCTTAAAAAAGTGAGCATGCCATTTCAAGTTGTCGTCCAGTAGGAGCTAGGCCACAAAAAAAATTTGATAACATTTTTAGCAAAGGGACTAAGGTCCCTAAAAATGGTAGAGAAACTAGTTTACGTTTTTTATCTTGAGAGATAGATCCCTCTGGGAAGGGTCATGGGGAAGCTTGCAGTCGTTTGCCAGGCAGTTCCTTCCACCGTTTGAACGATTGAAGCTGTCAATGCAAGACACAAGTCGTCTGCCCTAGGTGTGCACAGCCCACCTTGCTGGGATGCAGCTGAGCTGCCACTTTGCACTGCCACTAACTTCAACTCAAAACCGTTCTCTGAAAGCTGTTGGTTCCCGGGGCATGGAGAAATGCTCATGTATTCTTCAGTTGTCTCTGGAAGATGTAAACTTACAGCCTCCTGTGATGAAGAGTTGGGCATACAGATACGTAGTCCTTTTCTAGAGCTCTCCTTATAGTGCATAAATTATGCTACAGACTGAGCAGTCACAAATGTCATGGCTTCATGTATGCCTTTAAATCCAAGCATTTCTTTTTGGGAACAGGCATATGTCCGTGTACTAAAAACAGAAACAACTTCTCCCTGCCCTTTGCCATTATCTTCAACATCTCTATGCTAGTTTGGCAATCCTTGTAACGAAGTGCGTTTTATGTAATGCAGTTCCCCTCTCTGTCAATAATTCACCACCTACCCTAAACAACAATAATTTACATTCAACTCACTTCTATATTAATCATTTCCCTGCACACCAGCATCTTGGCAGCTACTAAAAAACATAAGGAGTGCTTGCTTTTATTCACTGTCATGTGCCAAACTGTCTCAAAGATAGCAGTATTCAGGAAAAGCCAAATAGTCTGAAGAAGGGCATGAATTCCAGTTCCTAGGCAAATTCGGCTATATTGCAGATTGAAATTATTATACCTAGTGTAATCAAGAGCACAACCAGCAGTAATACTACTGTTTGTTTGTTTGTTTGCTTCCTTTTTAATTTATTCTGACTGCATGCAAGCTTGATCAGTAACAGATGCAAAGTGGGGAAGAAACCAAGCAAGTTGATAAAATGGAGGTGAAAACCAAAAAAAAATCAGCTGGTAGTACTGTGCTGGTGCAGGTTATATCCTCCCTTATGCTGGGAAAGCTGGAATTACTGGAATTCCATTGGCTGGGAATTACTGACTGGGTCATTTGATAAAAGCAATGTGGATCAATTTATTTCATATAGAACTCTCAGGGTTCCTGAGTATTTAGCCAAAAGCTAATTGATAGTACAATTGACACCAGTCAAACCGCACAGAAACTTTTCTTGCTCGTTCTTGCACGCCAAGGAAGACGGGAATACCAGACCCATTCTGTCTGCAGTCTAAAAACACAGCAATAAAAACCCAAACCAAACTAAAATCCTGACAGCAGCGCAGCACCGAACTAATCTGACATCAACTTCTTCCCCTGAAATGTTTTAAGCAGCAAGACAATGTCCTACGTTTTTTGGCAATCAGCAGATCAGATAGAAGAGTCTAGCAATACAACAAGGATGTGTAATCTGACATGATTAGACAAGGCTCTTTAGGAACAGAACATTCATAATTGAGACAAAGAAAGAGTATTAATAACACTTTCCTAACACGGCAGTTAGCCATTTTATATTTCCTTTCTTTAATCTTAGTGTTTTTCAACAAATCATGGGATTTAATAGCGTGTTTTGGCAGATTAGAGGATTTATGGCCCAGATGTTTTTTGTTCTAAAAATGGATTAGGGTGTAAAGTTTGCTGGAATCCATGGAACATGTTGAGGCAAGCCGGTCATTTTGTGTGTGATTAGTGCCTGCCTTCTGTCTCACAGTCCCTCCATCTGTCACAATTCACCAATGGATCTGGTTAGATTTAGCCTCATGTCACAAACAGAAGTCCCTTTTCTGGGCAATTTCATATTACAGATTCATTTTATGCCGTTTTTATGCCCTAGTTAAAAGACAGAAAGAAGTGTGTGCGTGCGCGCGCGTGTGGGGACGTGGAGAGGGGGAGGGAGATTGATAGATATTAGCCTCTCCTTTAATGTTTGAAAAATAGACTGGGGCTTGGAGTCTCCCATCAGTATTCTATCCTACAAATCACATGCAGATCATAATAAGTATAATCTACAGTACGCTAAAGGAAAAAAATGACAAAGTGTCACATTTAAAATTAAATAGTATTAGCTGTGCCGGTGATGCTTGTAACATTTTAAAAGGAAATAATTCAGTGACTACTAAGGCTAAGCCCTAGGCTGTGAATTTGCAGCAAAACAGTGGACATTTGACCTACTATTAGCAGCATGAATAGGAGTGGGAATGTAGGTCCGTGTAGCTGTGGTTTCTTATACATTTCTGAATGACAGGTGGTGGTGGGGAGCATTCAGTGGATGAGGTTTCTCTTCCCAGCCATTATGCATTTCATATCTATAGCAAAGCACCGCCACCTGTGGTTTATTTTAATGTATTCACAAGTTTTAAGAAGGGGAAGAATGAAATGGTCTATTTTTAAGTTTGGGATTGCTGGCATGATCAAAGCTTCCCCTAACTCTTATCCGGTTACATCCTGCTGCATAGAAACCACAGGGCTAACCTCTGCAGCGTCAGGGAAATATTGAAACTAATGGGATCAAGTATCAGGACGATGATTTTGGCACTGAGGTTTCTCATGCTTTCTGTCCAGGTGGCTCTATCATAACAATAATAGAACTGCAAAGCACGGATGGGTTTCTGGGCATTACCTTTTAACTCTTTCACATTAATAATGATAAACTGTTGGTGCAGTTCATCGACGAAAGCTAAAGTGTTTTCTTGTGACTTTCTTTTTTTAAGACATCCTTTCTTCTATCACGTCGTCAGGTTATTTAAATGACC
The DNA here is from genome assembly GCF_000687285.1 of Phaethon lepturus. Lineage (NCBI taxonomy): Eukaryota > Metazoa > Chordata > Aves > Phaethontiformes > Phaethontidae > Phaethon > Phaethon lepturus. The sequence goes on along the minus strand of NW_010561009.1, from coordinate 31,208 downwards.
ACGATGCTGTTACCAAGGCAATCCAGGAGGCCCGACAGATGAAGGAGCAGCTTCGGAGGGAACAACAGGTGCTGGATGGGAAAGTGGCCGTTGTGAATAGCCTGGGTCTCAATAACTGCAGGACAGAAAAGGTGAGTTTCCGAGCCTCCCTTTGCAAAGGGTCAGAGATTGCTTTTGGCTCTCCCTACAGATACATAGGTTCTTCCTCCTCCCCTAAACAGAATGGTTGTTGCTTTCAAAAAAAGGGAACCATAAAATGAAAACCACAACCAAAAGCTGACATGAGAGAGAGACCTGGAGACCCTTGGGGGAGAGCGGAGGGGAGGCAAAGATAGTTAAAGCACTCACAAAAACTTTGGAGGTCGCTAATTCTCTGCTCCAGCCTGTCAACATGTATTATGAGAAGGTGATCTTGGAAATCTCTAGGTCTAAGTGCAAATCTTGCTGTATGGAAATGCTTACATGTGTTTATGAGATGAGCTGGATTTGAAAATATTGAAGCTTCTTTAGGAACATAAGCTTTGCTGATACTCAGGCTCAGCTTCTGGGTATTTAGCCTTGTGAAGTTGTCATATGTGATATTTTTTGACTATTGCAATGTAGCACTGTCATGTCATGTTAGATGACTTAACAAAATTGAAAAACTGGAGAATTGACAACACACAGTGCACCAAATACTTGTAGTGAAACTGCAACGTATAGGCCTTACCACCTTCTGCTTTTGAACTGGCCTGTAAAGTTGTGCTATAACAAAATATCAACACAGTGAATATTCTCTAGTAAAATTAGTATGTACCATAACTGTCATGCATGTCAAAGAGGTTGTGATTTGCTGCTTTTCTCTGGAAGTAACGGATGTTTTTCTGTGCACTGCCCTGGCTTATAGAGGATAAACAGGCCTGCCTGTCCTTGCCGCCACAGTTATTGTGAGCCGTCCTTATGATGGTGCCACCTAAGGTACGCATCCAAACTCTGGTGTGCATCTCAACTTCATACGCTCAGCAAGACTTTCTTCTCAGTTCCTCTCTTCCCCTGCAATATTTTCTGAGGTGATACAGCCTTCGTCGTGCAGTACAACAAAGATGACCGTTGTTGCGTTTGGTGTAAGCTGAATTTTATTGAAACTGCTTGGAGTGGCTTTTCACTGTAAGGCCTTGTGTGAATCACTGAGATAGGCAGATAAATAGAATGAATAAAAATGATCAGCTATTTAGCAGAAACTCGAAAGTCAGTCATCCTAGGAAGCTTGTGCATCAAACAATATTGTCCAGAATGAGCAGATTGCTAATTTGGATAGCTTTCCATTTTCCCTGGTTTTAGATGGGGTTTGATCAATAAGCTATGAGAAGCCAGCAGTCTGGGTAATGAATGTTAAATGTACATGTGAGTCTCACTACTGTACTTTTTCCATCAGCCTATCCTGGGTGTAAGTGATGTAGAAATTACTCCAATTTCATGCACTTTCTTGAAAGGACGGGGGAGGGAAAAAGAGGTCAATGTAATAGGAATCTGGCAGTACATACAATCTCTCTTAGAAGAATAAGAGCACTGGTACGGGCAGAGAGAAAGAAAGAGAGGGATGGAGCATGTTTACGGCATTTCACATAGAAGAGTACCAGAAGGGAAAAGGGAGAAGCAGAGTGTCAGATAGAAGAAGAAGTGATCACAAGCACAAAGGAATTTATATTCAAATATTTAAGCATTCTTGAAAGGATGCTCGGAGCAGAAATTTCTTTTCTCTGCTCCCCATGTAGAAATGACTTTAACACTCAGCCAGATGCTAATGCAAAGTGACTCAAGCTATTCCTCGCAAGCATAGCTAAATTGCCGTTATTTGTTAAGCGCATTGAATTCAGCTGTGGATACAGCAGTTGGTTGCATTCAGAAAGCATCTGTACCCTTTTTTTTTTCCCCTTTTTTTTTTTTTTTTAATCCTCCAAAGCAGAGACAACTCTACCTATCTCCCCCCTCTCCTCCCTTGTGCTGGCTGGGAATTGTCAAGTGACAACCGACCAAATCCTTTTGGACAGGAAGCCTTCATCCTGGGTTCTATATACTTGCAAAGCAGGCCTTGTGGTTGGATCAGGAAGCCCATTAAAAGCACTTTGATGGTATGGAAATTCATCTTCATGAAGCACCCAGGCCCCTAAGCAGCATGCTGTTTAGTTGTGGTTACAGATCAGTCATTCACATCGGAGGGCAGTAATTGTGCTGACGGCTTGTTCGGCAATGGAAGTACATAAAATAATCCCAGGCCCTCCACCATGGCATTGCGAGTTAATCTTCTTTAATACAGATCAGCTGTTGTTCTAACACATGACTTTATGCTGGCTCTAGTGACTCTGCACAGCCTTTTGATTAAGTAACAGGAGTGGAACCATCTGCATTCACTTTATTCTGTTACTTTCCTATTGTTGGGATTCTCCTTACCCCTTCTGTTTTCACTTCTCACCCTCAACCCCAGTTGAAGTTTATTTTCCTCTCTAATTCATGCCTCCTGGTGGGCTTGTGGAGGGCAGAGAGGAGTTCTTTTACAAGGTAGCAGGAAGAAAAAATTGTTTGCTCAATTGAAAATTTTTCTAAAGCAACTGTAGGGTTTGGGGTTTCTGATGCAGTAAATGTCAAAACTTTTTTGGAGTGCACTGATTTATTTTATTTTAATATTTTATTTTATTTTAATTTATTTTATTTTATTGTAAGTGGAGAGAGGGAAGGACAGAAACAAGTTTAAGCTCTCTTAGACTGTAACGGCATTTGGGTTGCTGGAACGATCTCCTAAGCCATTAAACGCTCATCAAGAAGTTGCACTTTTTATCTTGTTGTAAGATCTTCTGAGCTGTCCTTGCATTTGATCCAACAGAGGAAAAGACAGAGGCTGTGAAGTTTAGGTACCTGTTCTCCTTTCCTGTGTATGCTCTAGGCCATCCAGACAAACACCTAACTTCTCTAAAGTTTTTGGTTGTTTGATCTAGGACTTTAAAGTTTTCTCTCTTGTTAAGAGCAGGATTTGAGAGGAAGGCAAGTGTTGCCATTTTGAATTGAATTTTACTGGTTTTCCCTATTTTCAGGGGCAAGAAGAAGAAAGAGTTGGGAAGGTGGGTAGTGAGACATAGAGTGCTGCAGTGTTACCACTAAGTGTTTCACTTCAGAAGCTCAGGGTCCCACAGGGACTTTGAGGCAGCCCCCTGAACTTTTTGGACCTTACATTTGCTTCCTGACAGGGAAATTTTCAGGTGGGGGATGGAATTAAAAGAGGGTTAGTCTAATGTAGCTCTGTGTGGCATACTCATACTTAGAAATGTACATTATGTCTGTAGTTACGTACAGAAGAAAGATCCCTCTCCTTCCTGTAGAGTGATCTCAATCTTTATAGGCAAGAAACACCCATCTGGAGCTATCCCCAATTATTCTCCCTTCTTTGCTGCAGTGGCTAGGGTAGTTATGGATACCTACGGTTGGTTCTCTGAGACCTGTTGAGGTTTTTGTTGCATGAATTGCTGCTGCAGCTTACCAGTGAAGGTGGGTTCTGTGCAGTTCTGAACGGGTGTGTTGGACTTTTGGTAGGAATTTATCTTCAACAGCGGCCAGGCGGGCTCAGGACGGGAAGTCACCTTTGTGCGTCTCTGTTAAAGCTCTTGGGGCTTTTCTTCACGCATGTACATCACCTGCTTGTCTGGCTCGTGTTCCCAGCTGGATTGATCCCTGTGGACAGCCAGACCTGCCAGCTGTAAGGCGGTAGTCAGACAGGAATTTTGTGGAATTGGAGAGAAACTGTATAAAAGGAGTCATAAATGAGAAAAGATTTTAAAAAATGGCTAGGATGAATTGGGTGAGTCACTTTATGGGCATCCAACTTGGACCATCTTGAGGGGTTTGATTTTCAGAGGATTACAGTAAAAACTGAGCATCATGATGAACATGGATTTTACTAAAACCTATTTTAATTGCAAATGCAATAAAACATATTTTTACATTACTTTTCTTGGAAACATTTCCATGTATAAATGAGAAGTGTGTGTATATGTTTTTCTGGTTTCCTGGAAACCCAGGATCATAGTTTTACTTCTAATTGTCATCTACAGTTAATTATAGCTTGATACATACTATACATAAACAACGTTACCTTCTATACATGTAGCTTAGAGTGCAGATTGTCCTCTAGTGCAAACACCACAACGGGCAGCATCAGCAAGTGGACTCTGCTCTATTTGCTCAGCCCCAAAACTGCTGTTCCTCCGCCCCGGAGACGCACACAAACACAAGAGCCAGCACGTGTGTGCAGGCGTACGAGCCTACAGTGCACTTTCAGCGGCACGCGGCACGAACGCGCACCCAGCTCGCCAGCGGTTTCCTGCCTGTAGTCAGACTCGCCAGCACACGTACGTACGTACCCTGGGAAGTGGAAGAAAGGAGGAAGGGGGCACACGGGCGGGCGTTCGAGCACACGCCTGTGTGCGCCGGTACAGACGCAGGTGCTGGTTTCCGAGCGCTGGTGCCGCTGCTAGAGGCGGGGGCGGTTGTGTAAGTAACAGGCAGCCACACAAGCGCTTCGCACGTGTACCGAGGCAGTCGCGCTTGTAGCACGCGCCGAGCGCATCCCGGTACGTCTGCCTCCCGCGCCGAAGTGTTTCTTAACCTGTGATACAAGTTCTCCCTGTTACCGCTTGGAGTGTGTCCTTTTAAAAGGCTCTGACATGTACTTGTCTGCTGGGCTGGAACTAAAGAGCTATTTGTAACAATATTTATTCCAGCGTTGTAAGCAGGAGCCTATTTATTACTCATGCTTATGGAACATCGGGTTCAGGATGCCTTTCCTCCCATTCCCACCCACCACCCCCCCCCCCCCCCCCCCCGCCTCTCCCTCTTCCCCTTAGGAGAGTGCCAAATGTGAAATGACAGTGACCAATGTTGACTTAATGTGGATGTTTAATAATGAAAAAAGTGTGTCAGTTCCAGCGTTAGTTACAAATGGCAGTAAGTATATCAGGTGGCAGCCCTGTAATAATTTTACATCCATCATTCCTTCCTGATGCCTTGCTGGCTGCCTGATGGATGGGGATAGCAGAGTTAACTCTTAAGAAACTGCTGTGATCTGCTGAGCTGAAATGAATTCTGTCCCTGCTCTCCCCTCGGGGAGAAAGGGGATATTGAGAATCTCAAACCCACAGATCTGCTGTCTTTGAGAAATAAAACACTGGAGCTCACTTTACTAAAGGCATAAGGAGGAGCTGGTTTAACACACGGGCTTAAAATTTCTCTTGCAGTAGGGAATTTTACTTCAATAACATTTTTTTTCTTCCCCTAATGGTTAAATTTGAAGCAGAAAGTTGAGAAAAAAATGGAGGAGAGAATAGCAGGGAGGAGAAGAAAAGGGAAGGTTTGGTAAAACGGAGTCTGATCCTCTGCTTGCTGCAGACACTGACAGTCCGTGGGTCAGACTAGAGAGAGTAAGTTG
>NW_010561009.1:20433-25722 GCF_000687285.1 Phaethon lepturus | reverse complement strand
AAGAGCGGGACCTGGCATAGCAAGCTGGGCTTCCCAAACAGGAGAAACCCACTGGAAATAAGGCCAGAGCACAGTACTAACATCATAAACCAAATCACTTCGTAAGAGTTGAAACCCACCAGTTTTCATAATCTTTATAGTATTTTACTGGAAAAATACTTCAGCATTCCCACTGACTAGCAGAGGCTATATTACCCACAGACATGACATACGCACACACTTATCCCTGCAAGTTCAGCAGACTGCTGATACGTATGTCCTGTAATTTGTAGCCCACTCTATTCCTCACTGGCCTGTAAAACACTAGGAAAGATGATCAGTGTAATATTTTTTTTCTCTTCTTGCAGTGCGAGGAGAGATCCTTCTGTTTGGAGTAATTATTATACAATGTGGGGACCAGGGAGTATCTTGCAGGCAATGGACTGTTACAGCCCCACAACACAGAAGTTAACATATTATCCTAAGAACTGTATGTCCCCTTCTCATTACCCTTTTCCCTACCCTCTTCCTAATTTTGTCTTACTGAGGTTTTTTGCCAGCAGAGATTCTTGGATGCGGGTTGCAGTCCTCTTTGTTAATGCTATCAACACAGAGCAGACAGTTTTCAAAAAGCATGACAAGGCGGCGAGCAGGTATTATGTCATCACCCATCCATCAGCCTGTATGTCAGCCTTTCAGTAAGTCCAATCAGCAGGCTCAACAGGATCATTCATGTTCAAGGAGTCCTCTATTCAACAGAGCTACTGTATCCATTGTCATTTCTCCTGAAACTTTTCTCAGATTTAATTAAAAACACATGTCAAGTTTGCACACTGCAAAGATCAAAATTGTTTTTGCCCAGTGCTGGTAACTAAGCATTAAACATTTTGATTTGCTTCAGCTGAAAGTTTGTTCCTTTTTCCTTTTCCTCTCCTCCTCATCTTTTTTTTTCTTTTTTTTTTCTTTTTTTTTTTTTTGCAACTTGCTTTGTGGAGCTTGTGTATATTTATATTTACAGCCTCTGCATTTAATGGCCACATGCCTTATTTTCACAGATGGCCAGTGGAAGACTTCCCCTCCCCCTTTTCTTTTAGTAAAGCCTGCCTTTGGTTTTGCTACTTCTGTCACGGTGCCACTACTCTCAGTTAGCAAGTGCCTACGCATGGGAGGGAGAGATTCTGCAGTGAGGATTTTTTTTTGTTCCCTCAAGGACTTTAGCTCTTTTTTCTTTTTTTCCAATGCCTCCCCCACCCCCCCCACCCCTCCCCCAATTGACCATCATCTATTAAATGCCCAGATACGTTTTTCAGAGAAAAATCAAGCATGTATGTGTGAGTGTCTTTAGTACATCGCTATGGCAGGGGTGGGTGGGCAGGGGGGGGCAATAAGCAGGGATGGCTGGGCAGGGGTAGCCAATAAAAAATGAAACATACGGAGGGAGGGACAAATTCTGCCCCTGGAGGTGTGCATGAAACTCCCACTGAAGTCAGGGAGGGGAGCAGGTAAAGAGGCAAGGGAAGGGCCCTGGATCCTTGCAGGTGCTGCAGTCTGAATCGGAATTTAAGTCTCCGTTCACTCCAAAGGGCAGCGATTGGAAACATTCACAGGCTAGTGTGGATCAGGGAGGGCTGCAGCTGTTTATACCGTAGTGGAAATTTTATTAAGCCCAATAAAGATGGATCAGCTTCCTCCTGAAAAAAACATACAATTGGTTTGAAGTTCCTGTTATGTCTGTTGAGCTTTTTGAGTCTTTGAGTTTAAAGTTCTAAGCTGTGCCCTACAGCCACGAGAGCTAATTACTTCCTGAGATTTTATTATTATTTTTACATTATAATGTGCCTCCAGTAGCTAGGGCTTTCCGCACATTCATGGGCACCAGCGTCAGTGCAATACCTCTCTTCAGTGTAATAGAGGCTGAGCCTGATTCTGCTGTGAATTGTGTCCACTTCGTTTCCGGGGGATCAGCCTGTCCTGTTCTGCCCATCCTGGTATGCAAGTGTTCACTTAGCTGTGTGGCAAACAGCCGCTAGTACGTTTTAGGGGTGCAGGACTTTACTTTTAATTGTATTGCTGCTGGTGCTGGGGAGTAGACAACCTAAGCCTTACTGCATGACTGGGAAAACGTTGTGATTTCTTTCTTGGGAGATAGCCTAGAGAGCCTGTCAGCTTCTTCATTAAGGCTGGAAGAAATGTAAGCAAAGGTACAGCAGCCTCCGTAATTTTAATACCTTCTAGGGAAAACTGGAAAGGAATAGTCAATATCTGTAATGCTGCTGCGCAACTGAGTCACCCATTGTTTAATAAACAATTGCCAGGAAAGCAGAGACTGTGTTCTTGCTTTCTCTTTACGTGCGTGTAGACTCTCTTTCCCAGGATATCCTGCATGGATTGTGATTTTCATCTTGTTTCATTTTTGGTGTACCACTCTCTTCCTCCGTTAACCCTTCCTTGCCTTGCTGATCAGTTGTAGCAGCTCTTTCTGACTTGCTGTGAAATCCTTCGTTACAATGCACATGGCAGATTTCATCCAGAGATCTCAAAACTCTTCACAATGGTGGGAAAATGTCACAATCTCCATCCTGCTTAGTTGAGCAAACTAAGGTGCAGCGACTGAACAATTCAGGCAAAGTTATAGAGCATGTCAGCCCAGAAAGCAGTCTAGATGAGAAATTGGGTCGTATAACTCTTAACCTCTTTGCAATCAGCAAATTACAGCTGGATCTGGTTGAGGTCGAGGCCTATGCCCACACTGTAAAAACTTTTCCAGGAAGGAAGCAATGTCTCATCATTCTGCTTTGCTTTTGCTTTCCTTCTACTTCTTCTTCAGTAATGGACTGGGCCAGCCCTACCTGCATTTTCATTTTAAAATCCTGACTTACACTATCTCTCAGAGCTCATAACCAAAGAAAAGGAGGACCTCAGTGTCCACCTTTCCTGTAGAATTGCTACTTCCCATCAGTTTGTTTCCAAGTCAAAGAACGTATTTTACTGAGGAAGTAATTCTTTCTCGAATAAAGAATTAAAAAAAATAAAATCTTAGGGACTGGACCCCTGTCAAGTTATTGAGGATTTTCCTCTCTTTATTTCAGTGAACTCTGTCTTGTCTTCAGTGCTTTGAAAGATACTGACTTGAGAGCCCTTAGAAACCAAAGACCTATGTCCACAACCTATGGCAAAGAAAATGACTATACAAATTTCAGCAAATTTCCTCTGTGACTGGGTGTCTGTTCCTGGGAGGAGGATAGTTAAGTGTCTGGGCCTACTTGATTCATCTGATTTTTGGCCTATAATACCTTACAGGGCATCTCTCTACTGAATCCATATACCACTTCATATAGATTACAAATCAGATGCAAAGGTTTCCAGGCAGTATTGAACCAATCTAGATTTGAATATAGGCCATAAACCAAAAGATATGGTGCCTTTACCAAGTGATGTAGCCCCGATTAAGACTGAATGTAATAATTCCGAAAGAAGTACCATAAAATCAGGAAGAGCCACAAATAAAGAATGTTATTTTATTTTCTTGCTTCTAATGCTGCTTTTAGGATCTGTGGGTGGATTATTCCATCAAAAAGAGAGATCTCAGATAAGCAAGGCTGAAAGAACTGAGGGGGTGGTGAATGCATTGTTTCTTCATACTCAACTTTGATACAACAACAACAACAAAAAAATCTCCCAAATGATAAATTGCTGTGACATTATAAATAATCTTTCATCTTCTTTGGTGGTCTGCAGAGTTTATATAATTGGAAGGCTAAAACCCTTCTTTGTTGTTTCTTCCCTTTTCATTAGTACAGTAGAAGACTATAAAATTGTGCAGCCAGAAGGGTTTTAACAATTACTGAGTCAACGTTTGAAAGTCTCACTCTATTTTATCATTTCATGCATGTGCTTTTTATGAGTCCTACAGCCCTGCAAGCGTTATTTAAGCAAGGTCCATTGTAATGGTGGATCTGTAACTGCTCTTATTTTTATTTTATTTTGCTTACCCTACCAACATGTGCCATCAGCAAGAGTCACAATTCCACACTCACAAAGAGATTATAAGCTTGAGGTTATAATTTTTAGATAAGATTCAAGAGTTCTATTTTCTGTTCCTAAAACTACCAGTCTTACTAAGGAACCTTTGGCAAGTCACTTAGTATGCGACTCAGTTTCCCATCTGGTAAACAGAGTTAATAATACCGCCTGTGTCTGTGAAATTTTGTGGCTAAATTCACTGAGTGCAAAACACTTGGGCAACGTGATCTGTTACGCAGAAAATCCTAAATCTAAATAGAAGACCCCTCAGAAAAGAGCCAGAAATTCTCTTAGAGCTTAGGTGTAACATGATGTAGACCGTAACATGGTTTGGACTGAGGCATAGATAGTGTGCACAGTACCTATTTTGAAGTACCATGGCATTAATATGCAGGAGTAGAGCCTGGACTGCAAATAATTCATCATGTACAAACCTCTGGGCACACCTCTCACTACTGCCAGTGGTTCCTCTACGTTCTTCCAGCATCTTCTTGTCGTCCGTAATGCTTACCTACCTCATGTTTTCCACATTTGGAAAGACTGTGGATGAAGATTTTATAACACAAGCTATTCTGATGCTTATTATTGCAAGAGGCAGAGGAACTGCACAGAAAGATTATTTTTACGATATCTTCACTCATGCCAGATGTAAGATGAGACTCTTCACCTTTATGGAGAGCTAAGGAAAATACCATAATGTTGAATGGATAACACCTGGCACCACTAGTATGTCTGATAATTCAAGATGGTTTTTTATCATAAACAGAAGTGAATTTTCATTGTGTTATCATAGACTAGCAGCTAATCTGCCTAGAACTTCAAGATTTGGTTCATATTGACCAAGGTATGTGTTTGAACAGTTGATATTTACTGGGGCTTGCTGAGAGAAGACTTCTGCCTCAGCACCACAAACCACGTTAGATGGTGTCCAGGCCCTGCTCGTCAGTCTAAGATAAAAATGGACTTATCAAAACTCAGTCTATTTGCAAATACCACCTTTAGAGTTTAGATGTAGGAATTTTTCCCACACAGCAGGATGGTAAATAGCTGGACAAACTGCACTTGGAGAGGGCGGGGGGGAAATGGGACACTAAAAAGGACAATAATAGGCAACCATCTGTTTCTTTTTACGTATTAATGCTGAAGGGAACAAAGGTAGCAGACACTCTGTCCATCAGTGTATTTGTAATTCTTAGGTGAAAGAAGTGATGAGCGAGTTTCTCCTTGCAGTCCATATGCAACTGTGTTTGGCTCTCTACAAACGCATTTTTTTCTCCTGGCCTTTCA
>NW_010561009.1:593-20402 GCF_000687285.1 Phaethon lepturus | reverse complement strand
GAATGTGAAGAGATGTGGCTGAACACTCCTCCTCTGGTGTTCTACACTGGCTGTATCTCCGCAGGCATCAAACTAAGAGGAAAAATATTCATATCGGGGGGAAATGGGGGTAGGGCTAGGGGAGTAGAAGAGTGAAGAGTGGACTGCTTCAGTGAAACTGCTAACCTTGAATTATGCAATCGGAAAAACAGCTCTTGCCAAAATACAATTCTAACGGAGTTCAGAGTACTGTCAGTGTTTGCCAAATACCCCAGCCAAAAGGATGTCTCAAAGAGGGGGAGGAGGGATCCGTTGCCATATGCCCAGCATTCACAGTATTCTGGAAGAACTGTGGAGTCCTTCAGGAGTGCAGGCATGCACATGGTCTCAGGTGCACCCTGAGTGTTGGTGCAACGATCCAGCACAAGACAGGAGCAGTGAGGTCAGAGGGGAGTAGCCAAATATATCAGAATTCTTTCTTTCTCAAACCTTCCAAGGTTTTGCTTCACGTTTGTACAGTAGTGGGAGGAGTTCTGGCAAACATTATCAGGCTGTTCTACATATGTTTTGACTCTTCTTGTTTTATGTTTCTTCTATGAAAGAGACAGCAACCAAGTTCTTGTCATTTTTAGATCAATGTTTTGTTAAACTATGACAGCTATCCATGACAGGGAGCCAAGTAACTTTTGCAGCTGACCACAAAACTGAGTCCGACTTGTGGTGCTTAGTCATTTTTTATATATTTTTTTTCTACATGACACTTTCCTTGTGTGTATGTGTTTTTCATTGTTCTTTTAACTATAATTAGAACATTGCTAGGAGCTGTGGTACCAATCAGTCTTCTCCAGCAGATTACTTTCTTTGATTAATAAAGTTTTAGAAACTTCTCATCACATTGTGGCTATTGATGAAACCTCTCTGGTTATACTTTGAACAATTGGGCTATTGTGGAAATGATTGCTCTCTACAGTATTATCTTCTCTGGTTTGCCCATTGCCATTTTAAATGATCCAGATAACAAGAGTTCTCGCTGCCCCTACAGAGAATGTCTCTTGATATAATAGAAGTGACCATGAGGATAGTTTTTCCCAACCTCTACTGAAGTTCTTCGTAGAGGAAAAAGATATTTATAAGATGTCTTTCAGCCTTCTGGGGCCTGATCCAAAATTCAGAAATTTAGGAGAAGAGGAATCACTTAATCTTTAGCAAGAGATCCTTGTGTTTCTCCTCCTGCAAGAGCAGAAGTGTTTCTTACCATTTGTTTCTCTGCTTTACATAGTCCGCTTGTTAGTAGGTCTCACAAGCAAGACTTTGCAGCGCTTCCCTGAGTCTGGACCAGCCTTGCCTATTCTTCCCAGCAGTATGGTTCTAGGATGCAATTGATGTTACTCTTGTGATCCTCACAGGATGAGTAGCATTTCATACCTTTGGGGTGTGGGGCAAATCTGAAATGAAGGGATTATCGCTCTGGTTGTTTTCATAGAATCTTAGAATGGTTTGGGTTGGAAAGGACCTTAAAGATCATCTAGTTCCACCCCCCCTGCCATGGACAGGGACACCTTCCACTAGACCAGGTTGCTTAAAGCGCCATCCAGCCTGTCCTTGGATGCTTCCAGGGCTGGGGCATCCACAGCTTCTCGGGCAACCTGTTCCAGTGCCTCACCACCCTCATAGTGAAGAATTTCTTCCTTATATCTAGTCTAAATCTACCCCCTTTCAATTTAAAGCCATTACCCCTTTTCCTATCACTACATGCCCTTGTGAAAAGTCCCTCTCCAGCCGCCTTGTAGGCCCCCTTTTAAGAGCTGAACGGCTGCTATAAGGTCTCCCTGGAGCCTTCTCTTCTCCAGGCTGAACAACCCCAACTCTCTCAGCCTTTCTTCATAGGAGAGGTGCTCCATCCCTCTGATCATCTTTGCGGCCCTCCTCTGCAGTCGCTCCAACAGGTACAAGTCCTTATGTTGGGGGGCCCCAGAGCTGGACGCAGAACTCCAGGTGGGGTCTCACCAGAGCAGAGTAGAGGGGGAGAATCACCTCCCTCAACCTGCTGTCCAGGCTTCTTTTTCTTGTAGCTTTAAAAACCTGAAAACATGTACAATTTCATCAGCTGAACTCTTCCCCATTCCTTTTCCTTCCCAGCAAGACAATTGGATGTAGAGCTTGATATAGTGGTAAATTAAGTTTACGGCATAGTCCAGTCGAATGTGCAGGAATGTGCCGCTGCCTCCTGAATTGTAGTGCGGTATCACAACTACTTTATTAAAGTGTGCCACTGAACCTAACATGCGTGGATGGTACCACAGCTTGCTGCTGTTTACATAGCTAATCCGACACAGCGGAGTAGTGGCAGTTTTAAGAATGTGTCATTTACTGTTGAATTAAGATAATGATGATAAATAGATCCTCCTTTTGTATAAAGTTGAAACCATTGTGGATCTCTTGTCTGAAGTTCTTAAACGGGTTCTTTGAGGGGAGGCTGGGCTAGCAATGTCAGCAGGTTGCCAGTTTATTTGGGGTCAGGGAAGAAAATGTTTTCTTTCCTTTGCTTTTTTGGAGCTTCCATAAATACTTTCTCCATCAACTGAAAGACTCTGTAGGAAAGGAAAAGAGATGCTTCCATCAAACGAAAAGCAGTAAGTCATCAACTGAATGCTTTCAAGCAAAACAACAAGGGAATGCGGCTTGGTCCCTTTCAAATATTTTGTAATTGTAAAAGCATTTCTGTACGTCAGAATTGGGGAAATTCAGCTGCTGTGTGTTTAATGGGAAGAGTGTTGGACAGGAAATCGGAACGCTACTTACATGTAGTCAGGCTTTTACATCCTGCCAGAGTGTCACTGATCTTTCTGCTCTCCTAAGGCTGTTCCAGATGCTTAGGAAAGAGCAGGCCTTAGACTTACTCTTGCCTGAACACTTTTTAAACTTAAACATCTCTCAGCATTAACACAGAAAAGTACAGCAGGCTGTTTTGATATCCTCTGTTTCAAGAGCAACGTCGTGCAGAAGTTCTTTTTAACTAACTGCCACCTTATCGTTGCTGATTGTCATTCTCTATGTTGAAGCAGCAGGGGGTAAATTTCACCTTCGTGAAAGGGTGGTCTCCCCGCTCACCCACGTTTCCGCCGTCCGGAGAGCCACCTCCAAGCGCTGGGGCTGAGCTGCACAGCCCAGGAGCTCAGCCTTCATCTGTCTTTCCTTGGCAGCCCCTCTTGGATCATGCCTGCTCTACGTCATCTAATATGGCTATACCTCAAAATGCAAAACTCTGCCCAAGATGGATAGCGGCAAAGCATCTGTAGGCTTGTTAAGTCAAACTCTGATAAACTAGCCGTACCCGGTGTGTACCTTGCAGACAGCATGCTGGAGTATTCGCTGACCTTAAGACTCAATCAGATCATGTCGGCAGAGTGTGGTTCTGAATGTAACTGCCTCCGACTTCCACAGCTGCGTTTACTGCGTAAAGAAAAAGCTGTTAAGCCTGTGCCCTTTGCGCTCTCGGCTCTGGTTCTCTAAGAGGTTTATACATGATTCAGGCAAAGTCTGCAATAGAATAACTCCTCTGCCCCATAATATACCCAACAAGAGGAGATACTCTTTTATATTTTAGGTTGGTGGCAGCATTTTACAATTATTTCTGACATACAAATTTTTGAATTCTATCATTATGAAGTTGATGGTAAATAGGTTTTTTTTCTTGAGGAAAAACTGTTGACTTGCATTATATAGCTGATACCCATTTGGAAGAAATACAAAGTCAACTTATTCCTGACTTTCCATCTGCTGACGGGCTGCTTTGGAAATGAGAGCTGAGTTAAAACTGGTAGGTCACAGAGTTTGGTAAAGCTAAACGCCTGAATAGTTCAGGTGCTTATTCGAAGCTTCTCCAAGCTTTCTGGATCTGTTGTGCCTGGTAGTGTTACGGAAACCCTTTTGCTTGTGATACACTGTGGCATGAGCTTTTCCTGCAAAAACCAAGAGGTTAAGTCCTCTTGCACGCTTTCGGTGGTGACGTTTCCGCTTATAGACTGAGCACCTGGAGTGCAAAAGGGATCCACAATGAACATGAGGAGTAGGAAAGTTAACCTCATGTTCCCTAAACTGTGTGAGTGTACAAAGTTGAGCAGATTAGCCTTGTTTCTAACTCTCAAGAAAATCCTTGCGAAATTACTTGCACGAATTTGAACTATTCTTTGAATTGCAGATGCAAGGGCATCGCATTGCGGGAAACGTTTCTGCATTCGTATTGTTCTCTTTTCTGTTTTCTTCTATAATACAACCCGGTGACATTATTAGGCTACATAGAATAGTTGTAAAGTCTCCAGTTGCCATGGGAAATCTGAAAGTTTTTTTAGTTTGTTGATCCTTTACAGTCATCAGGAATGGAATAGAGCAATAAAACAGCAATCTTTCTTTCAGGAAGAAGCTCAAAAGAATTTTTTCAACTGGAGCCACTTTATTATCATTCCGTATCATGTCATTTTCTTAGCTGTGCAAAAGGCACAGTGCCTAACATTTTGAAATGTTAGTATTGCCTTCCTGAAGGATTTGTTTTTAAACATATGATTGTCAAGAAGATAGAATGTTTATGAGTAAAACTCATTGGGAAAACAAAAACAGTTGGAAAATGGAACACCTTTGTATTTGAAAAGTCAAACAATTCATGAAGGAGTGAGGTGTTTTGAAGAGAACATTGGAATTAATGGCCCTGGCATGTTGTTCTGGCAATGTCTTTAGACACCGCTGCTGCCTGACAGATTAATTGGCAGCACGAACTAGCCTGTTGCAATCCAGGGTTCACAGATAGTTCTGACTAGATGAATGACGGACGGGGTGTTAGTAGGGTTGGGCAAAACGGTGTGGACAAGAACACAAACTGCTGCCCAAGTATCATGCTTAATTCAGGCTGACCCTTTCCCAAGGCCTGAATAAGTTTGAACTACAGGGGTTTTTTTCTTCCCTATGTGCTGCTTCCTAAAATATTGCTGTTCAAAAAAGAAAAAGGGCAAAGGCACCCATGTCCCCGCACTTTGATTGCAGGCTGGGAGTAAAACAATAAATACATTGCAAAAGAGCGTGTATCATCTAAACTTCCAGTCCAGCTTTGCAGTCCCAGGGACATAGGGAGTTGAAGTATTCTTCAGATGTGTAGCCAATTTTATCATGCCTAACTAAACCAATCTTTTCAACACCATGAAGTTTGCTCATCGCTAGCTAATAAGCATGTTTTAAAAAGGACTCGGTAGAGTCTGCAACCATCTCCCTTCCAGAAAAAATATTGTTATGTATTCTTAAATACCTGGTTCCGTAAACTGTTGCGAATGAATTGTTCTCTAGCTTCCCTCTCAACCTTCTAAATTACCTATGAAATTTGCAGTTACAATGTTTCATTATTTTCCTGATCCAAATCCGTCATCTTGCCCATACAGGACAAAACAACACTGGAGACCCTGACTCAGCAACTGGCAGTAAAACAGAGCGAAGACGGGAAGTTTAGCCACGCAATGATGGATTTCAACATGAGTGGAGATTCTGACGGTCAGTACAAATGGCTTATCCTTATTTCCAGGTTTGTGCGTACATGTCAACGGGATCCAGAGGAGAATCCAAGTGCTTTGGAGGCCTGTGAGGAGTAAGAGCGGTTAGCAATAAGTGGCTATGAAACAAGGCAGGAAAAAATGATTCGTCGTGTGGTGTTTTAAGTCTGGAGGTGATTTTTAGCCTTCTCTATTGTACACTGCACTTCTCAACTCTGGACCAAGAATGTATTTCTGATGGTAGAAGGGAATAAAGGAGGCAAATAGATGTGGGATAAATGAGATCACACAGTGAGTCCATGAATTATAGACCTGATCTTTCATAGATAATGCATGCTGTGCATCTGTAGGAACTTTCTTAGTTTGATGAAGCAAACATAATGTTCGTTTTTTTCTCTGCTATTGTTCATGTTGTTACAGAGGGATAAGCACAAAACCAGGCAGATGTATAAATGTTCATTTGCTAGTTAGAGACTTGCTTAAGAAGAAACACCTGATTTTGCCATATATCACTCCCTTCCCATCACAAAAAAGGTCGAAGACAGGTAGCATAATTTGGCTAGCATTCCGTAAGCAAGAAAGGAAGAAAGTAAAAAGAAAATCTACATTAATAAATGTTGGGTTTACATTATTAAGTAGTAAAAGATGTTTTAGAAAACCTGTTTAATGCTTTGTGTTGAAAAAAACAATTGAAACTCTTCATTACATCTATACTATGTGATACTGAATCAATAGAATAACTAAAAACTAGACATGTATGGTTTGGTTTCCTACTGCTCCAAGTAAAAAGAAGAAACACCATTAACGTATTGTGAACACTGACTCGTTGAATGTGCAGCATCTGACATAGGTTACTGATGGCAGAGGAAGCTGCATAATGAAACACAAGCTGGGAATGTTTTTCTCTCTCTTTTTAGGAAGCGCGGGAGTTTCAGAGTCCAGAATTTATCGGGAATCCAGAGGGCGTGGTAGCAATGAGCCCCATATCAAGCGCCCAATGAATGCATTCATGGTGTGGGCTAAAGATGAACGGAGGAAGATCCTTCAAGCCTTCCCTGACATGCACAACTCCAATATCAGCAAGATACTAGGTAAGAATGATAGAGCACTGTTCTTTCAGTAGCAAAACTCAAAAGACTTTTGACTGAATAGAGCTGAGTGCCTGACACAACAGAATTACTATCTCTAGAATGTCTGTTTTGCTACTTAATGATTACACCAAGGATGACAGTGACATGAGCTTCCACCATGCTGCCCAGCGGTATACATTAACCATAACCTGAAATGTTCTTGTGTCTTTGTAATGACTGAGAATGGTGGTAATTTTGGTGAGAAAACATGAAGTGCATAGACAAAACCAGTTCATTTCATTAGGCTGTTGAACAAGCACAAAACAACTGCTGTCATTTATTTGCCCACATATTTCATCTAACTAGATTCTATAGGGTAGCGCACCACAGTATTTGGTTTGTGCCATAGCACATTCTGTTTAAATCAATGGCCATAGGGAAAAGATCCTAAAATACATCCTTTTATTTTATACACTGACAGTTTTAAAGGACTTTTATTATGTTCCTGTTATATTAAATTTCCCTTTAGTACATGATCTCTATCACAAGCTGCTTTTATTCTAAATATTCTGAAAAGAATCCTGAAATCGAAAAAAGAAACATCAGAATTAATTTCCATATCCTCTACTCTTCGCATCCCAAGCAATATTTGTCATGAACGTCATCTTTGGCGTTTCATGCCATAGTCTTCCAACTTTTCGCTACTTGCTCAAATTCCCAGGACCACATTCTGTCCTAAGTTACTCCTCCGTGACGCACTGAATGATACAGAAGGTGAATAATGAGGATCTCTGAGGCCAGTGAATTACTCTTCTGCAGAAAAAAACAATCTGTGACCAAATAGGAGATGTTGCATTTTTACAGATAAAGACTGTGTTACAGGACCTAAACCTCCCTCAGGCCAGTGGGTAAAAGCTTAAGCAGGGAAGATGTTTACCTGGGCTGCAGGTCTCATTGGTTTTGCAGACAACTCGAGATGTAGCCCAATTGTAATGGCAGCATTAACCAGCTGCAGGACTGGTGTATATGCTGAGTTTAGACTGGTCTGAGGTTTGAAGTTCAGCTTGATTAGAGTGGTATTATGGAAAGTTAGCAGGGGGCAAGCGGAAATGAGATAAAATTGGTCGGAGAGGCAGAATGTATTGGCTGTGGATGGCAGATGTGACAATATTAACCCATGATTAAAAGGGTGGTACAAGATGATTAGATTAGTTATGGGACAGGATTAGAAGGCTAAATTGGTTATGTTGATGGTGAAATAACCTTATCCTGGTTAAAAGGGATTATACTGGTCAGAGGTGTATGATGTGATTAGACTGAGGACAGGGCAGTAATAGTTTTGGTCTGCTTCTAAATTGAGAGTAGACCTGGTTAAACCTGTTTTTAAATAATCAGCTTCAGAAATCTACGAGATCATTCTGAATGGCCCTTTTCATATAGAAAGTACAAAGAGAGCTTGATGTTTTCCCTCTTAACTGATTGTTTTGGATAACAACCTCCGACAGCACGCTGCTAATTCATTCTGCTTAAAACAGGCGCTTGAGCTGGGCTGACATTTTACGCAGTCTCTGGGGATCCTGGTTGACATTTTAAAGGGCTTCTAAGCATTTTATAATACCCTAAAATCTGGTTTTAATAAGCCATTCTGCTGAAATTGTTAACATAAGGAATCACCTTTTACTATTTGGCGCTAGATCAGGGAGATATGGGGACATCTTTTTCTGATTAGATATACAGTAGTTGGAGCAAAATGTGCAAATTCATTACAGATCCTGTTGAGGTGACAGACAGTATAGCTGACTCCAAACTCTCTCTGTTTTGCTGCCAGATATAGGGAAAAGCAAGGTCTGAAGCAGTAAGAGATGATGTTTCTGTTTCTTTCCAACATTGCATTTAATTTTTTTATTCCACCTATGCAATGGAGAGGGATGTCCTTACGTTTTCTTTCTTGACAGAAACGTTACAAAGGTCTTCCCTCAATTGCAAAAGGCCAGTCTTTTGAAGTCAACAGGGAACTCTCTGTTAACTGGCATAGGTTGAGCAACTAGAAGCTTACAGTTCAAGCAGGTATTGGGGTCTTTTTATTAGAAAGCCACAGTTTTTCTTTGCCATTTTTTTAGTAGCGCATTGAGGTCAGAGAGCTCATCGCAGAGAGTAGCTTAGACAGAGTTGTCACTGATTGAGGGTCATTTTTATAGTAAAATGAGAGGAAGTGCCCTTCCCAGCACTAGAATTCTCTAGGGATTATGTTTGACACTGTGGTATTATGTTTTGAGCATAAAAATTAGATACATGGATTTGTGACTAAATTCATCTGTGCATACGTTTGTCATCCATCTGTTCATTGCAACTTAACTTGTGGATAATTATTTTTTTTTTAGTAAATTGTTAAAAAAGTGCTAAAATGGGTCTGCAGGACCCTATCAATTTAATAATGCATTGTTTAGATATTTTTGTAAATATTGTAATTAATTTCACTGAGAAATCTACATAAAGAGATTAGGAAAAGATGCAGTTAGATACTACCTTCAGAAGTTCTGTTGTGGACATTGATGTGTGTGAATACATACCTGTGGACATACCTGTACATTATAGAAGTGTTTGTGTATTTTTTAAACACAAAATCAGCCTGATTCAGATACTCAGGTTAAAAATGTCAGTCTTAATGGACTAAAAGTTAGGCAACGTTACAAACAGCTGAAAATTCTTGTCAGAGGAACTTGGCTTAAAATCAGCGGAAAGCAGAGCTCCTAACCTCAGCTAGGGCATGTGTCTGTGTGCCTGAGCACAAGTGCTGGTGCAACACATCGGGGAACCTCTTTTCTGACCTGGACTCAAATAACTGGCCCTCTGCAGCCATCTTCGCAGTCGTCGTGTGGGCACAGCTCTCACTGCCCTAGCTCATTTTGGGAGTAGGAGCCACGTTTGGTTTTGCAAAGTCTTAGAATTTTCTCATTTATTTTCTAAATACCTCAGCCACCAGATCAGGGCGAGTTGTGCGAGAATCCTGCTCGTTGTTATGTATGCATCCTGGGAGCAGGCATGGGTTCTTATTTTCATAGGAATGGGTTCTTATTTTCATAGTCAAGGAGAAAAGCCATGAATACTTGATCCACTCAAAGCTCTCTAACAGAGATGGTGAGCAGAAAGCTCACCCAAGAGTGTAAAACTTCCCTTAAAAAGAAAGATTTTTCAAGATTCTTCCAATCACACCTTGTTTGGGCTTGGGCTTGGCACTGTGCATAGGTACCTGTGCCTGTCTGTGTGTGTTTATAGACACATAAACCAATGGCAGATAAAGCTATTACAAATAAATTTTGTCCAAAACCAGGGTATTTTAAACCAGTTTCAGTATGTTGATTGACGATACTCATTGATAGCTTAGCTTGCCCGTGGGTGCAAATTCAAAGATTAGAGTTATATATTCTTCCAATTTTCACAATTTCAGATTAAGACGAATCAGGAGCTGGTTGGATTTTGTATGTTACTAAGAAAATAAGTGGAAATGATAAAATGTAAAAAACAAGGGTTTATCATCAGAAGATGAGCCATTTTTCAAAATTTATTTTGACAACATTGTTTGTTTAATCATTTATGAGACTTCAAAACATACTAGTAAATTATATTTAGTATATTTTGTAAAAACGATGAAGTCATAGTAGAGGAGGTATCATTGCAGAAGGCAGCTATTAAAAATTTGCTAGGAATAGAGGTGAGACTGCCAGGATTTCTGTTGTATTGAGTTTGCAGCTTAAGAAGGAAAAACATAACGAATGACATTTATGTATAAATATTGTATGTGTAACTGTATGTACAAATACTATGCATCAAAATTTCAGTTTTTATGGCCCTGATCCTGCAAAGACTTATGAGTTTGTCTAACTTCACCCACTATTTACAGATCTTTTCACATGAGGGGATAGGAGTCTGCCTGCCCAGATCTGACTGTAGGATTGCAGCAAGTGAGCTAGCGCAGTGAAACAAGAATTGTGCTGAGATAGAACATTTTCATGGCAATTTTGCATTTCATTTTCTAATTTCTAAGATTTTAATTTCCACCTTTCTGTCTGTCCATCTGTCTCAGAATATATCTGAGTTCCTACATTGCAGGTTCCCTGACAGCATGTAAAGCAAGTGTCAAGATTTGTTTAAAGTCTGTGAGGTTTTCAGCTATATCATTCATAAATTAAAACTGATTCATCAGCAGGAAATGGGGCTGGGGCTGTTTTTCTAAGCCACTGGGATAACAGCAGGTCTGTGATTAGAGAACTCTAGATTTAGACTAACTTTTGTGATTTTCTTCATATGCTAAAACGCCAGTGTGCCAGTGTCTACCAGGTAGAATTTGAAAGTAGACCTACTTCTGGGCATCTTCCAGTAGAGCTCATGTGCTTTGCCCTGAACTCTTCGCATTGTTCAACACAGGCCCTATCTGTGTTTCCATCTTATGCAGCGTTAGTCGGTGTTAAGTGTTTTGGCAGTGTCCACATGTTTATCACTGTGTCATTTCAGCCAAAATCTAGGAGGTAGTATGTGTGGAAAGTTGGTGTCACTTTTTCTAGCCACTCTCTTTGCCGGAAAAAGCTTGGGATAATTTCTCTGCAGGAGACAAAGCTGCTGACCAGGATTCTGGCCGCAGAGGTTTGCTGCCCCATGGAACACAGAGCCCTGCCACAGGTCCTCCTGCACAGACACTACCTCTGTATGACATACGAAGCGCCGTGCAGGAGTGTTAGTCCAAATCCTAGAAACCATCTAGCCATGCTAACAGGGTGCTGCGCCTAAGCTAAAAACAATGTAATTAAACTGTTTCCCAGTCCAGAACTAGATGGAAGATCCCTGCATGCTACATGTTGTAATCATCATGAAAAATGATGGTTTTGACTCCAAGGTAATGTTTGCTAAGAAAGGGATGTCCATTGCTCCTCTTCAGAACAAAGACATCATTATTTACGGATCGGTTATCTCTCGGTGTGAGGTCAGGCTGTACCAGCCTGCTAGCCCTTCACTACAGAAGCCCAAACTGCAGCTTGGAGTAAAGATTCCAAGAGCAATGGGGAAAATGGTGTCAATAATCAGAAGGGGACTTTCTGTAGGCAACCAAACTGTTTTCTTTCCTGGGAAGTGATAACTGCGCTCTCTGTATTGCGAGTCTTAGGGGCACAGTGAGATAAGACCAGCCTGAGTAATAGCATGAGCTAAGTACAGTATGAGTAACCATAAAAAATGAAGAACAAGAGGAAGTCGAGTATGACGTATGACATTATGAACCCATTAAATTGAGAAACCATTCAAACTTTTTTTCCAATGGAAAAATTGACTATTTTCCAATAAAGTTTTCCTTCTAGGCCACATGTTTCACAGCTTGGACTATTCCTGTTATATATGTATCTTACCCTGAAGCACTTCTATAGTTCATCATGTTTCACAGCTTGGACTATTCCTGTTATTTGTAATGTATCTTACCCTGAAGCACTTCTGTAGTTCATGGAAAAATAAAATAGGTTAACTGATTCAAGAAATTTTACTTTTTGCTCCCATATTATGTCCTTTAAGAAATATTAGTTTATAAATTTCAGAGAGTATTTGAAAACAATTGTAAAGCCTTCATTATTTCCATAGCTGAAATACTCACACTAATGTAGGCAGAGTGTCAGAAACACAGCTGCCAGCAGTGAAGCCATAGTGTGGCTCTGTGGAGAGGTGTGCCAGTATCCCAGTGCTCTTCCCTTCATGACACATACTAAATTCTTTAAGTTGGAGCTGGCAGTGTTTACCAGGACTTGGTCTTGGAGTTAAAATCCCACTGAGGCATATGAGGTAGTTTATAGCTTTTAGCGGCATCGCTTCAGGGTCCTTGCAGGCTCCTGTACCCAACAGCATAGCATTTACCATCAGTTCATGTTCTGCTTCTCACAAACCTGGAAGCTAGAAAGATAACGGTATTTGTCATGAAAGACTAATCTATAGTCACGTGCATATCCAGACTTACCTTGATCCAGCCGTGGTGGAGTACAGCGACTCTATCGCAGCACCTGGCAGCGGTGTCTCCTCTAGAACAGGAGGTGAAAACAGGTCCATGGCCAAAGGAAAGCCCGCGGCGGGGGGACATAGCAGAGCAGACTCTGTGTCTTTAAGGGGTCTTGAGCCATTCGACTAAAATACGCTGCCTGGTTTTCTAAAACAAAGTGTCAGGGATTGCTCATTATCCGGAAGATCGTTTTAATTCCCACCTGAAATACGTTATAACCTAGATAAGTTTCAGTAAAATATTCAGTCAAAACTTCTAGTATCTTCTTGCTCTGCCTCTTGGCCATACCCAAGAGGTTTACCAGTCGAACACAAACAAGACCTGACCCCTGTCTAGAAGCTCTGACAGATTCCCAGCCCAAAGCGATATGACCGTAGGTATCTTGTTCTGGGTGACCTACTTGTTTCTCTGCCTTTCAGTGTTTGTGGATGAGTAGAATCTCATTTCTCATTCTTTTTTTTTTTCTTTTTTTTTTTTGGTGACAGGATCTCGCTGGAAAGCTATGACAAACCTAGAGAAGCAGCCATACTATGAGGAGCAGGCCCGGCTCAGCAAACAGCACCTGGAGAAATACCCAGACTACAAATATAAGCCAAGACCGAAGCGTACCTGCCTTGTAGATGGCAAAAAATTACGCATTGGCGAGTACAAGGCTATCATGCGCAACAGACGCCAGGAGATGAGGCAGTATTTTAATGTTGGGTATGGGACCTTTAAAAACTACCGCTCATTACAGAAAAAAAAAAATTCAGGGAGAATTCTTAATTCAGTGTGGTAAATGTTATATTTTATTGGCAAGAACATTACATATTGCTAACAGAATATGAAGCTTATACTTTAAAACAATGTGTTCCAGGAGGAAGTTAGGCAGTTAGGGATTTTTTTGTTGGCTCTGCTATATACTCATCTTACAGCTTCGGCCAACTGTCTCATTTCCACTCTGATCATGCAAAAGGAAAAAACTAATATGTAAAACTAATAATGCCTTATAAGTATTACTTTATCATGAGGCCTCAGAGAGTGTATCTGAATTAACCTATGGTAGTGCCTCTTGATCCAAAAGCCAAAAATTTGAGTTTGCATTCAGTGTCATCTGTGGCAAGTGGTCTGCAACAGGACTGCTGGACATACTGAACTTGAGCTGGAATATGGCCTTGGCTCAGTTAATTTGTATCAGGCATGAAGTTGTCTGCATTGCTCATCGTGACGGCATTTGCCATTCTAGGGAGTGCCTTCCAATACAGTAAGCTAAATGCTTTGTGGTGAGCATAAATTTCAAGAAGAATGGTTCTGATAAACAGCTAGTAGATGAGCTTGATACGATTACGTTAAAATCTTCCTGGAAAACTAGCATGTATTTTCCTTCTGCGAAGACTTCTTGGTTTTGGTTACAGTAGATCAAAAGAATCAGAAGTAATGAAATATTCTGCAATATCTCTGTATTCACTCCAGAAAATTAAAAGCTACACAGTGGTCTTAAAGAAAGTAAAACCAGCAACAAGAACGACCCTCAGAAATAATGGAATTTGTGTTCTGTTTCATCTGAATTTGGAATCGTTTTAATATTAACTGAGTTGCACATCTCTCTAGTTAACAGCTAGAAGTAGCAATAAAGGAGAGAATATCTGTCCAGCAACTGTTAAGTGTCATCAGACTGTGTTTTAAACAGCTACAGTGTGCATTGTTATAATAAGCCGCTCAGCAGAGAAATTTGAGCTGCTTAACCCTGTGGCGCTGGCAGGTCCAGTGATCCCAATGGTAAGCACTGAAACAAACACAGGGAAGTCAGCCAACATTTGGCATCAAGAGATTAAAAAAAGAGGAGGGGGGGCCTTCTGGAAAAAGAATAGGTGGCAACAGAGCCCCCAAAACACTGCTTATCTGGTTAACATGCATGCTTCATCATGGGGAAAAAAAATTAATCTTGTAACATTCTGCATATTATTTAGCTTTCCAAACAAGGCTGACATTGAAATCAAGACGTTTCTGGAGATCGCTTGCACTGGGGCATTAGAGCACAGAACCTGGGGTGAAATCTTCATAGAAGTTACTGACAAAGCGGCCGATGACAGCAGTGGGGTCAGTGTTTGATGCCGGCAGTCACAACACTACAGTTGCATTCCTGGTTTTAGCTCCCCGTCCGCTGCATCACCTGGTGCAGGCCATTTACGGCTAAACTTCTGAACACCAGTCCGGCTCCTGCCTGGGCACCAAAATAAGTGTCTGGGTTTACAAGGGCTGTGGCTATGCCAGCCGCTGGGATGTGCCGAAAGCCTGGCTGAAGGCATCGCAGTGGGAAGGATTGGGCATTTTTTGCAAGTCTTGGACTTAACGCTTCCCTGTCTCAGTGTCCTGGTCTTTAATGGTACTGTGGCAAGCTCACCTCAATGGACTGCTGAGAGCCCTAATACATTAGTATCCGAGGACTGCTTTGAGATCCTCTGGAATGGACATCCAATAGAAGTGGAAAAATGCAATTCTTAAATTATTTAATATTTGAAAAGCACTCTGAAAAGCACCATTTAAGTGCAAAGTGTTCCTATTGTTAAATATTAAAAGCAATTTAAGTGTGCTGAATCTTGTTACAGAAATGCTGACTCCAGAAAACAAAAGCCTTCCTATTGAATTAAGAATAAAATGCAAATTAGATCCGCTCCCTACTTTAAGAGCTGTATCTTCGGCTGAGACAACTTCTACTTGTTTCAGAAACGCAGAAATAAGGACTGTGCGGAGGGAGGCCGCGCTCGAATGGCAGGCAGGAAGTATCTGAAAACGCAGCAAGCAATTCCAAACAAATGTAAAGCTGTTTGGCAGAGGAGAGTCTTTCAGGATCACTGTACTGTGCAAGGCTTACTGTAGAGCCAGGGCACAGGCAGGCAGGGGAACAGGGGAGGGTTTCATTCTTAATTAAGAATGTTCGTCTCAAGAGACTCTGCCCTGTCTCCTGTGGCAAGGCTTTTCAGTGCAGATGGACACACCGCTGATGACATTACAATGTGCAGCATGTACTGAAGAGTATTACTGCAATGGAATTACTTCATGCAGCAAGGAAACAAAAGGAGCATGAATTCTAAACCTCTAGGCTTGTTGGGACCCTGAAGCTTCTCAGGGAAACAAATACTGGTGTAACACAGCTAGTGTTCTTGATGCAAAGGGAATTTCTATGGCCTGGAATAATTCTTCTTTCATTACTGCAGACAGGTTTCCATGGCTTAGATGCCGTATAAAGGCATCCTGTAGAGGATTTTCTCAAAAAGCTTGCTTGCTTTTTATTTATTTTTAAATAATGCATGCTTCTGTTTTGAGCCTGCCTTTTCCCAATTTTAGCCACCTTCCTTCAGAAGTTCTGCTTTTCACAAGTGACACTCACTGTGGAAACTATCACCTTCCAGTGGGAGGCCTTTAGTGATTATCCTATAAACCCGTGTTGGCCCCAGAAAGCCCACTGTTCCTCTCCCTAATAATGGCCAGGTCTCTGAGTGAACGTGGAGTAAACATTGCCTGTTTGGAGAGACCTGCCTAGCTTTCTGCTCATCCACTGGTCCTTTTCTGCTGCACCTCCCCATTCCTGTGCAAATTACCTAGCCCTCGACACGTCTGTCATGTTGGCAATGTGTTACTTTTATGTCTAGTCCTGCCAGCAGCTTGGATTATTTAAAAGGAAGATTTTCAAAACTTGGGTTTTTTAAGTTGGACCATAATTGAAAGGATGTTTATTTTTGGCTGGAAGCTCATGGGACACCCAGTTTACCCGCTGAAGAAGTTTGCATCACAAGCAGGCAAGCTGAAGCTGTGTAGTTCAGGTCCAGCTAGAGATGTTTACAGAGATTGGGTTTTCTTATCAGTGAAGTTGGTTTGGGCTTGATGTTCATTTCAAGAGCATCAGCTGGTGAGTCTGGAATATTGATATAAGAAGTCTTGCATGAGCCATCCAGGAGCTTCCTCTGCATGCCCAGGTGTATATGCTATGGTCTTGCAAAGTGCTGTTGTACTTGCCCTCCCTTTAATCCTTCCAGTATTCAAACATCCTTTTACTTTTTCTCCACGGCAGGCAACAAGCACAGATTCCCATTGCCACCGCGGGTGTAGTTTACCCAGGAGCCATTGCCATGGCAGGGATGCCTTCCCCACATGGCAGGAATGCCTTCCCCACATCTGCCCTCCGAGCACTCGAGTGTGTCCAGCAGCCCGGAGCCCGGGATGCCCGTCATCCAGAGCACTTACGGCATCAAAGGCGAGGAGCCTCATATCAAGGAAGAGATGCAAACCGATGACGTCAATGGAGAAATCTACGATGAATACGATGAGGAGGAGGATGACCCCGATGCGGACTATGGCAGTGACAGTGAAAATCACATTGCGGGGCAAGCCAACTGATCAGGGTCCAAATATCTTATGACCTAGAGGACTTCAAGGAGAAAAGAAAAAATAAATAAAGCCCCATCTGGTTTATCCTTGCCAGTGGCCAAGCACATTAACTTTCTCATACACTGACTGTTACTTTAACTGTTAGTCTTAACTAGTTGGGACATCAGCTGACTAATAGACATCAGCCTGCATCAGAATTAAAAAGGCTCAGAAGAAAGGAAACAAAGACAACGACGACAACAACAGAATGATATAAGCTATGGGTAAAATAATGCCAGTAATTCAGCTGCTATACCCAAGCACTGAAGTCTTACCCGTCGACCTTTTATTATTATTATTTTTTTTTCAAATAAACTTTATGGCTGTTTGTTCTACAATGTTCTAGAAATTCTCACTCAGGTACACAGTGCCAACAAGTGGCTTGTGAATGTGTTTTGTTGTTTTGTGCTACAGTTTAAAGAGAAATAATTTTTTTTTTGTTTTTGGTAATGCACCTGACAGGAAAGAAAAAAGATAAAATTCCTTTTACCCCCTCTGTCTCCTGCTCCTCCTCCTCCTCCCTGGCAAATCTGGGTCAGAAGTGTGCGTGTGTGTGTGTGCGTGCGTGCCTGTGCGCGTGGCTGGCAAGGAAGGAAGTGGGGAGTCTCTTTCTGTTAACCCCAACAAGCAATTATTTCCTTTCAAGAGAGGACTTCTCTTCATCAGTTGCACACCATACTGAGTCTTTGAGCAAGTGCCAAATTTGTACTAAAGCGCTGAACTAGTCCAATTTGCTTTTTTTTGGTCGGTCTCCTTGTTCCTTGTTTTGTTTTGCTTTTGCTTTTCTTTTGCTTCCTGCTCTGTCTTAAGTTAGGACAGTGTTGTATCTTAGACAATCCCATGAAGAACCTGATATACCAGCAGCTGGTGAGATTAGACATATATTTTTGGGTTTGGTTTTGCTTTTTAAAGGAAACTGTAGGTGCCATTCTCAGGTGAAAAAAGAGAGAGAGAGAGAGAGAGAGAGACATAAGACATTTAGAGATAAAGTATTTTATGGTCTTGGATTTTCATGTGTGCATGTTTATGGTACTAATAAGAATAATATCGGACTATTGTGAGCAAAAAGCATGTTCCAGAATGAAGTCCCACACCCTCAAAATGCGTGGTCTGTAAGGAGCCTTTGCTTTTAATTTACACTTCAAGTGGCAGCATATACAACATAAAAAAGGCTTGTCCAAAATGTGATTTGTTCTGCACAGGACAGGGCAACTGGAAATGTTACCTCCTCGCTGAGTGTAATTAGGTTACCATGATGTCCAGTTTTGATGAACTCGTACCTTCAGGGTGGCTGAATACTGATCTCAGATTCAAGAGGCGATTTTTTTTTAAACTGACATTTTTTTCTTCTTTGCACTTGCAGAAATCAATTTTTATCGGTGGGATGTTTGTGTAGGAAGGAAGACTAATAGCTATGAAGAGATTTCCATATTCAAAGTGGGCATGTAAGAACCCGAACCTTTGCGGTGCCGAGTTTCCCTATAGCTGCTGCCTCTCACAAGTGAAAAATTGTTCTCCCAGGCTAAAATATTGTCAGCGTTGTTCTAGAGCCCTTAGGTATGCTGCTGGGGCAGTTTTGCGTTCCTTGGGCCACTGCAACCAGGTGAGGAAGGTGGACTTACACAAGCGTATTCCTGAGCAGAAGTTAGCCTCTTGTATTTCCAATAAGATAACTGAACGTTGCGCTTTATTTCAGAAAAAAGAATGTAAATACAAGTGAATCGAAGAGTCTCTCTTCATCTCCTCACTCTGATCTTCCTGTAGAAGGAGAGGACCCAGGTTCATGTAGCAGGACAGATGTGTTAGGTTTAAACCAACCAGCCAACCAACGAACTGAAAAGGCTACCCCTAATTTCAAACAGCAGCTATCCAGGAGCTCCTCTCTGGCCTGGGAAGGAAAGTCTTAGGATTGTACTGAGGCAAAAGCCTTCCTCTGAGTCGGTTTTCTAACCGAGGATGCTACCGTTGTATTTACGTTACTCCCTGGTAAATTCCTACTCCTACAGAGAGACTCATTGCTGTCGTTACCACTTTTGACTTGTAAAAATATTTTTTATCCTAGTGCCAGTGAGATCCCAGCTCAAGCATTCACCAGAGCCATGCTCTTCAGCACTTGGCAACCTTGATTCTGCCAGTGGTCCCTTCATCAGGCAAATGTAGCCCTTGGTGCAATCAGCCGTTGAAGTCCAGGTGCAGGATGAAAGGAGCAGGTGGGAGGGACTGGGAAGGAGGGTGTGGGGAGTCTGTCTTTGCCTCCTGAGATCCCACTTGAAGTGTAACTTGACCTCTGCAGACCTTGTGCAAAGCAAACAAGCAAATGCCATTGAAGACTTAGGACAATACTCCAGCGAGCGGTTTGGGCGTGTGATAGTTTTACCCTGCAATATCTGTTTTATTTTTCTCCTGTTTTCCCTTTTTTTATTTCCACCTCTGCCTGGAAAAATTCTTTTCTATTTTCTCTCTCTCAGAAGATTTGCTCTGAATTTATGCTTGGAGTAGCTGATCATATCCTCCATGTCAGAGAGGGTTCTTTTCGTTTGTATTTTATGACTGTGTTGGGTTTTTTTTCAGTTGAACTGCCTCTTCTTGCTAGTGTTGTAATGGTAATTATAATAATAATAATGGTCAGCTGTTCCCAGATTAGTAAATTATGTATAATTTATTTTAAACCCCCCCCCTTTTTTAACTTTATTTTATTCTGTTCTAATTTGGCAGTGCAGCAAATGAAGCTGTTAGGCTATTTAAAATGGATACCCCTCCCCACCTTGCCTTTTTATATATATATAAA
>NW_010561009.1:0-562 GCF_000687285.1 Phaethon lepturus | reverse complement strand
TATATATATACATATGAAAACAAATCGCTTCTTCTTCTGCTCACACCGTTCCTCTTTCTTTATTTTAATTTTGGCCCCAGCCATGTCAACTTCTGATGTTTATCATGATGGAGTGAATTAATGGGAGTGTTGTTTTCAATCTTAATTAACTTCTGCTCTCTCATCACTCATTTTAGTTATTTAATTACACCAGTCATCTAGAGCCAATTTTTTTGAAGCACTCTGTTTGGATAAGAAGGAAAAAAAAATAGGCAATTGTTTTTATCTCATTATTATGTACAATGTGAAAACAGGTATTTGCTCCTCTTTTTTTTTTAACTTTTAAATTTGTTCCCTGTCTTTGTGAACAAATTACTTCTGACTCTTGTGGGTTCACCTCACATTTGCTGGATGCTTGATTTCCACCACGTTATAGAGACTCTCTGGTTTCATTGTGTCACGTTGGGCTACCAGAATACTTTGTTTTAGCTCCAGGTAGGTGCCGCTGCGGCAGGCGTGGCTGGAGCAAGGCTTAGACGCGTGGGCTGGAAGGCCGGCCTCGGGGAAGCCAGGGGGAAAAAGG
>NW_010561008.1:18605-25665 GCF_000687285.1 Phaethon lepturus | reverse complement strand
CTCCGTGGGCAGGCTGAGCGGCGCTGGATGTGGCACGGAGACGATCCCTCGGCGCCGGTTTTCTCGGCGTTTCTGGCGTGCCAAGGTTTGTTCGCACCCACAGGAGTTATTTTTATTCCTCGTACCGTGGCATCCCATTAGCTTTTTAGCTCTCCCGGACTTTTCCGTGAGCTTCCCGCTTTGAAAAGCCAGCACAAAGGCGGCTGCCGCGTGCTCGAGGTTTGAGGGTGAGCCGCTCCCGGCGGCCCCAGAGCCGCTTACGGGGAAGCTCAGCTGTGGGTCCTGCTGCAGGAGCTGCAGCTCTGAAAGGTAAAGGCGGGCAGAGAGAGGCGAGGCACAAGTGGAGGAGGAGGACGGCAGGCAAAGCAGATATGTGACGACAGAAAATGAAAATAGGTCTGTTGTAAAGTAATTTATTTTTTTTTTTAAGGGCGGAGGTTTCCATATATTTCTATGTTGAATGCTTTAACTGAGAATTTTGTATAAGGTTGTCTGCATTTATAGCAATTAATTTAAAAAGAAACTTAATTTATGTGTGTTAGCATGACCTATAATACCCTATAAAGCACCAGTAAATATGAATATATTCATATTCCTACCTCCAGTGAAACAGCCATGGGCAAGTCGGGTGATTACTAACCTCTGCTTACAAAACAAAACTGCATTTCATCTACAGCCAAATACTCAGTTCTTCTGAATGCAAAATAGAGTATTTTTCCATAGCAGAATCTGATTTCTGCACAAAAGCATGTGTTGTTAAGCCTTATCCAACTGCTTATGTAAGGATAGCGCCTAATATATGTTAGTGTTAGTAATAACAGGGTAATGTAATTTTCTCTCAATATATGTTAGTGTTAGTAATAGCAGAGCAATGTAATTTTGAGTACATTTTAGCCCTGCTTTGAAGTAGTATATTTGGCATGGCAAGTGTTTTCCTGAGTAATGAGCCAAACAAATTGCTATTCAGATAGAGGAAGAGGTTGTAAAAGAGGACTTCTCTGAAATATCACAAAAGTGTTTTAAATTGACAGCAGTAAATATCAGAGAGATATACCATTGCTCAACACTGCGTTTTGGGAGGAGTCACAAAGGAACAGCTATACTGAAGCTATCAGTGTTTTACCCCGAGGTTGAAAGAGGAGAAGAAAACAAATCATGTACCCATGAAATTTAAAGACTGAACGTTTTCAGTGACCTCAAAATCTTTTGGATGGGAAACGGGATATTAGTTGAGTTGTGGAGCTGAGGGCACTCGGCCTAAGATAACTGGATGTGCCATGAGCTAGCACACACACATTTATTAGTCCTCTTGCGTATCCTCGGATGAAAGTCTTTGCTAGCATGTTACCTGTTGAGCTCACACCCTGTGAGGCTCTATACTGAGCCTCGGTCATCTCAAAATTTCCACAGAAGCCTTGAGCCTCTCCCTGTGAAGTGAAAGGGGGCAGGGCACAGAGCCCTTGGGTTGGGTAACGAAGAGTGAAGAGCCTTCACTGATGAAGACTTGAGCCTTCACAGAAACCGCAGGCTCGGGCATCTCTTTCTGCTGCTGGAGCAGACTGATCCCCCAGGAGGGGTTCCTTGGCTGGGTCAGGTGGCAGTGGACTTCCCCCGGACGAGGGAGGGAACTGCCTCTTCATCCAGGGAAGCTGCCAAGGGCTGTGCAAGGGACATGGACAGCAGTGCCATAGCACCTCCACTCCTCCCATATATCTTTGTTCTTCTCACAGGGGAGTGCAGGAAGCCAGGTCTGTATTTACTCCACTTGGCTGACATGGAGCAACCCTTGCTACGTCAGCTTTGCCTACATGGGGGAAGCCCAGCTTCTTGCATAGTGTTTCATGAGCTCTAGTGCAGCTTGCAGGGCCAGCGCCCTGAGATGGCTTCTACGGGACCTGGCTGCACCTCCAGCCGTGGTATTCAAACCATGTGGGCTGGGAGGCCAGATCAGCATCACAGACCTAGCCTGTGGTGCTGCAGGGCCTTATCACATCCCAGACCTAGCCTGTGGTGCTGCAGGGCCTTATCACATCCCAGCCACAGGACTTTGTGTTTGCCTTTGCCGAACTTCATGATGTTCCCATCCACCCTCCCTCCTGCTTGTCCAGTTCTCTGAATAGCAGCTTGACCTACCAGCGTGCCAGTCACTCCCCCAGGTTGGTGTCTATTTGTGAGCTTGCTGAGATCTCACCCCATTCCCCCACCCTGGTGTTAACAAAGGTGCTAAACAATATTGGCCCAAGTATCAGATTTTATCCTGCTGGTGACAACCCTTTGAGCAGCCATGTTTCCACCCACCTTACATTCCAGTTGATACCGCAGCAATTTGGTTATAAGGAGACTGTAGGAGACAATGCCAAAGGCCTTGCTAAGTTCAAAACATGCAATATCCAGTTGCCTAAGCACAGGTTACGGAAGTCAGACTCTAATGAAAAGAGCATATGAGCTTGGTGCCACCCTGATACAGCCATACAGTCTCCAGTTTGGCACTGGTTTGGCTGGTATTTCTGGCTGGCACAGAGCTCGGACAGAGCACAGTTATTCATGCAGATCTCTTCTTCCCAATGTCAATCCAAACAGCCCATCCATAAACAAAGCAGACCAGATAGGGAGTATGTTGCTCAACACTGACAGGATGCAAAACTCTGAACCGGCCTCAGGGAGAGGACTGAGTCATGTTCATCAACACAGTTTAAACAAGGATAACAGCTTTTAATATTACTCGTAGCCCCAGGAAGGCTTTCAGTGATTTCTCTAAAGTCTCAATGTTGATCTTGACAATTTTTAGCTCAGCTGTATTTTAAAAAATATTGAAAGCTCAGGTGCAATGCCTTTGGGGTACAGGAAGAACAAACTCCAGATAATGATGATAAAATGTTCTGTTCACCATAGGCAATGGGTTGGTTCAAATATAGACCAGAAGTCACCAAAGAGTATACAACCATAAACAGGCATTTGCTGATTGGGTGGAAATAGGTTGCTGCTTTTATCTTCAAGATTTTGTCTCAAGCAATTTCCACTTGATTGGTGCTCTATCTGGGAGATGCATGCAAGACAGTGCCCAAGCAAGCAAACGTATGATTCTACTAAGAAATAAATCATCCTGCTCATGGAAAAAGACATGCTGATCAGGAATATTTCATGTCTGAAAGCTACATATCCGCTAGGATACCAGGAGCAAAGCACTGGACCACAGCTGATCAGTGGAGCTGTGTCTGAAGATCTCCTAATCTTCTTATAGAATGATTTTATGGTGATTGGAAGGGAACGTATTTATGATATACCTATTTTGCGAAACAACTTTTTACTGCTTCTGGTGCAAAAGCTGAGCTGTCACTAAGTATTGGTTTCTAATCTCCAGGGCTCTGAAACCAGTATTTTCTGCAGTAGTGCATTCTGTCATGGGGGCTTTTTTGGCTCATAGAAGTTGTTTGTGTCTCTGAGCATCTTGGCTGGCGACCAAATAGTCACCAAGACTGGGATTCTTAGTACGCTGGTCAGGTTGGGTGTTCTTATACCTTCCCTCTTTAGAGACACTTGTAAGAGTAGGATTTTCACAAGAAAGTGGGTACTAAGCCCATTCTGAAAATCAGCCCCTTTAAAACTGCTCTAAGTTGGGTGCCCAAAGCCATAAGCCAGCCTGGAAAATGCTTGACCAGCTAAATTTTTCTGGGCTCCTCCTTGAATCATTTAAGGACAAAAAAGAGAGATTTCCCATTGGCTACATCTGTGTTTTAAAAGAATCTGAACTGAACCTCATTTTGAGAAGGTTTAGAGATAAGGTTAGAATATGACCCTATGCCACTTTGTCAGGGCCATGGAGGAGAGGGACAGATGTGCTCCTTGTTTTACCAATGTAGCCCAGTTCTCAAAATCCCAAGGGAAGGGAGGGTGTTGGGTGTCTAAGAGGACAGTAGGTATGGTACAACTACTGTGCCCTCTTCTGCTGTGCAAGGGATGGGAGAGGAGTGGGGAGCAAGGGGTGAGAAGCTAAGCTCTAGAAAAGCCAAAACATTTGCTGTCCCTGCCATGGTCACCAAAACGCTTCATATTTCAAGCTGTGGTGCCCGAGCCTTTGCTTCCCTGTGTCTAGAGCAAGATCATCAAAGCAACCCTGATGTTCCTTCTGTAGGCAGGGAAAAGGAGGCAAGGGCATGTGGTGGGGAGAAGGAAGAGCACGGTCAGGAAAGAAGTTATTGCCTTGCTAAAGAATGATTCCATTGCTGTGCCACACCTTGAGAGAGGCTTAAAATGTGGCTCCCCAAGGAAGAATGAAAACAAATCTGCAAAGTTTGAAGCAATAAAAATAAATAAGCAAAGCCCTAAACTTTTAGCCACCCACACCATGACCAGGTTGGTTTAATAGTAACCTATAAATTTTGAAGAAATGTAGTATGTAGCTGTTGGCTCCTTTGCGTAGCTAGTCTGCCAGCACTAACAGAAGGATATTTTGACTGTAGATCTCGTTTCTGTGTGGCACCGGTATCTGAAGAAGGTCATTACATAAAAACATAAAATACATACGTGTGCACTGGGAATGAAGGTAGCAGTCAACTAATTTGCTTTTGTTTTCTTTCCTGCAGATACACAAACAGAAGTATACAAACACACACACACAAGTGAGTAGGAAAAGTCTAAGACAAAACTTTTGCTTTGATGACCTTTGTGACAGACACTTAAAAAAAAAGTAAAAATCACATTATCACAAGTATCACCAAAGGAAACAGAGCTGTTCCCTGAGAAAGGAATGAAAGACAGAGATCGGGAAAGCTGCAGCTGCATGGGCAGGTAGAGATGCCTCCAGCCATCCCACTGCTATACTCTCGATGCACTCTTTGGGTTCTCCACCCAGGGACAGAGCCACAGGGTCGAAGCGAGTGCCTTGGCACGTCCTCGCACCCCAGCACTGGGATGAGGATCACTGTTTTCTCTTTGTAATGTTTCTCCCATCAGAGAGGACTGATTTACATTCACAAGCTCTCACACAGAATCAGCTGAGCTTTAACCTTAGCTTTTTGTCACCTGCACGTGCCCCTTCTCCCCTCCCAGCGTCCTCCCTGCTCTCCTCCCGTTCCCAGCTCCGGGTGCTCGCCCCGGCAGCGGAGCAGGACCCTGGGGGTGCCGGTGCCTGACGGCGCACGGGGAGCTAAATGCCGCTCCAGCTTCCCGGCAGATCCCGCAGCGTTCCCCGGGGAGAAACAGGTTGCTCGGCGCTGGGTCCCTGGCAAGGCACGCGAGCGCCGGGACGCAACTTGGAGGAGAGCAGGGCTGCAGCTAACGGCTACCGTGGCGTGCCGTTGCTTCGTGCCAGCGCCTCTGGTTTGAAAAACCAGAGGTTTTCAAACCTCTGAAAGAGGAAGCCTGTTGTAGTCTTGCTGGGAAGTGCAGGAAAAACTCTTTGATGAGTCCTGGAGCCCTTGTTCAGGACCTGAAGTGTTTGGTAAAGCTGAAAAAGCTGGTGTGTACATGAGAGCAAAACACATCAGATATGCTGCTATTTCTGTGGACATAAGAAGAAATGCCCCTGTGGCTCCGGTAGATTTTAATATGGAATATTAAGAGCAAGCCAAGTGGATGACTATGATTCACAGACATTACACAACTTAATATGTCACATATAGTTACAACATGCAAAATACACACCAGGACTGTGTAAGGAAAAGTGTTTTGTTTAGCAGTTGAGGTTGCTAGTAATGCGTGAGTACTCTTAATGCATATTTAAGCAGAGCAGTTCAGTGCTGGAGAACTGTATTTCAGATCTGAAAGCTTGAGCTGATTTGCTATTCTGTACTATTTGAGCAAGAAAGTTACCAGATTAATATAGTTATTTCTTAAGCAAGAGTTGGGTATCTATGTGCTATAGAAAAGCAAGTTTCACTGGCAGTTTTGTTGTCTTCCCCTTTGCACATCTAGGTAAGGAGTAGCGGAAGGCAAGAAGGTGCTTTGAAATGACATGGCAGACGCTTTTCCTGGGGGAGAGGTGAGTTTGGCTGAGCCCTGGTGGTTTCCCACAGCTTCTAAGTAGAAGGATGACTCTCCAGGGCTGTACCTCCTGCTGTGCCTTTGATCTGCCTTCTGAGCAGGACGTGGGGGAGAGTCCTGCAGCAAAGCTCTGGCTTCGTTGTCTTCATCAAGTCAGGACCACAGCCTACACCAGCCAAGGTGCCTTTTATAGGGGCTAAGTTCAAAGCTCTGCTGCCCTCAGGTTAAGACCTTATTGCTTAAGCTCTACAAGGGGTTCTTAATGCAGCAAGGCTTGGAGGCCAGGGTTCATTTTGCATGTTTAAAACCATGCATAATTCAGTTGCAAGTCAGAGGCACATAAGCCTGAGGGCTCCTTCCAGTGCTTAGTGCAATAGCTGACTCAAGCAAACTGCAGGGTTTGAGGAGATTTGCTGATAGAGTTGCTGCATTTTTCTGTAGACTTTTGGGGGATCTAGCCGGTCCTTGCGAGGGCCAACATCCGTGTTTTGTTTAAGAGCTGCAGTTTTGCCTTCCTGTTTTGTTTCTTTGCCGAATGTGAAATGAGATGTCTAGGGGCAGGGTGCCATGGTATATACTTAGCTTCCATACCCGCGCGAAGGAGCTCAGCTTTTGATTGAACAGAGGCAGGCAGGTAAGATACAGTCTGTTTTTTTATCCTGACTGTCCAAAACTATGAAACATTTTCATTATTTTCTATATAAGCACAGGACACCACCTTGCTTCCATACAAAATGCAAGGTTGCCTCTTGCTCTACAGCGTTACCTTTGCAGAGCAAGTTTAAAATTCCATGTATTCTTAACAACAAAGCAAAAAAGTAGAAATTTAAAATTAAAAAATGAAGTCTCCTGAGGAGCTGAGTTATGAACGTCCAGAGGACATTCCCCCAGGCTACGAGGGTAGGAAGGTCAGCCCACCCATGCCTGAGCCTACCACCAACATGCTTGTGAACCCCTGGAGTGGAGGACAGAGGAGATCCTGCGTAACTTGTCACTGTTTGCTAGATCAGCCAGTTCTCCAAAGAGGTGAAGGATCAGGAAGGAAGAAGACCAATGATTTTTATGGGGGGGAAGGAGC
>NW_010561008.1:0-18574 GCF_000687285.1 Phaethon lepturus | reverse complement strand
GAGCGGTTGGACAGCAAGAGAGGGCACTGGCAAGGTTGCTGCTAAAGCCAGCAGTGCAGCTGCATCTCTGCTCATCCTCTGTGGTGAAGCATCAGTGAACATGGGCTAACGGGATGCTGCAGGGGGGTGTTGGCAAATCCTGTGTGAGCCGACGTGTGTGAGAATTTGCACACTGTAGACATGAAAAAGCCCCTAGACAGGGGCTCTGGTCTCGTAACACACTGCAAGCTTGAGGCACGTCAATACCCACCACGGTTCAGGGCTTATCACTGTATTTACTGTGGTGTTGTGTACACTTAGAGGAGAGGCTGTTGCAAACAGCACCATAAAATTAAAGACAGAAAATAGCAATATTGAGTTTTTAATGGCAGTTGTGGTGTGCTGCAGTTCTAATGAACGGTTTAGTTTTGTAGTGTGATTAATTTGCTGGCACAGAGGAAGTTTTGTTAATCTTGGAGGACATAGAATTGGAAGGGAGGAGGGAGTGCAGAACAGGCATTTTAAGCCTAGAATTTAATTGCAAGATAGTGCCTGGAATATAAATTGATACATATAACTGCTTTGAGAGATAAGCTTTACCAATGATGTTGGTTTTTGGCAGACAGGATCATTACGCTATTATGAAAAAGATACTGCTGTGGGCTTTACTTTGTGATTTATATGGACATGAATTTGTTTGACATAATTCTCTTGGCTGCTTCTCATCCTGTAACATGGCACTGAAGCTCTGAAACCTTGCTATGGGTACATGACTTTGTGGAAGGCATGGAAATGCCCAGAATCTCCCTGAAATACACAGCTGAAAGAATCAGGTTTATGAAGGTTTTCCTCCAGTTGCCTTTGAATTCATGCTCCTGCACTCTGTCTGTTCTCCATACTCTGGCATGAGTCCTCACAGGGGATGGCCAAGCTTACGTCTTGCTAGAATAAGGCAAGGCACTTCATGTTTATCGGGATGTAGCTGAATTAGCTCACAATAATTAAAATCGTAAATGGCAGCACTCATCTAATTTCTTTATTGCTCTTCAGTGTTTGACTTTCCAAGCACCTGTTTTTTTTGGCTGGTCTTTTCTGCTCTCTCAGATGATCAGTAATTAGTAAAAGAGACACATAAAGCATTTTCACATCACAGAATAAGGCAAAGTTTACAAGTACCACTAAAAGTCTAATAAAGGATTCCCACAGCGATAGTGGATGAAATGTTTGTAGGAGCCATTTATCCACTGAAGTTGACCTTTTCTCTGTTTGAAGGTTTTAAGTGATTTTTTTTTTTTTTTTTTTTTTTTTAAATCATGACTTCTGAATTGTGTTTAAAGCGGACAGATTTAAACTCACAGCTGTGCTGTGCTTCTGCATCTCTTGTGATAGTACAGTTGGTCTCTGGCAAGGTGGGTGACTGCCGTGTGCAGAGTCTTTGGAGTTATCTGCTCTTGTGTAGAGATCCCTCAGGCGTCTTCATCCCTCTGTGGTAATGTCACACAGTGCAACACCAAACCACACAGAGGTACCAGCTCTGGCACAGAAGCCGTGTAGCTGTACTCATGGGACACTTTAACTCCATGGCAGGTCTGTACAACATGGCACAAGCATAGCTGAATTGCTTTCATACTTGTTTCATGCAAAGCCCACATGGTGCCACCTTGTACTGTGATGTGCTTTTGACTTGGGGGTCCCCCAGAGCCTCTTTGCTTCCCACCCCTGAGGATGGTGTGCCCTTATGGCTAGAACAGCTCTGCAGTCCTGACTGGTGCACCCCATGCCTCTGAAGGTATGACTTCCAGGGACCAACAAGGGGATTATTTCATCCGCAGGTCCTTTTCTAACTTTGGCAGACAAGGCACCCTCAACTGTGGAAACTTAAAATCAAGATTGCATTAACTTTCTGGTACTATCTGAAAGCTTGTTTGCTGTTTTAAATGCTATTTATTTCCAATGGAAAATTACAGCAATATCCCCAGGAGCTTGTGCCTACCATATAAATCCCATATTGTATGTATTTGCAATCTGTCATAAGCAGGAACGGCGTGTTGAAGAAAGCAGATACAACTACAAGCCAACAGAGACAAAACAGTTGGATTTCCAGCTTTGTCGCATTGGATTACCAGGGACCCCACAGTCTGTAATTCCTTTTTTCATCACAACTCCAAAACCACAGTACCACTAAAAATATGCTGCTCTAAATCAGAGCAGCCCTGATGAAGGTTGCAAGAGTGTAGGAGGAGCAGAGACCAAGAGACAGAAATGCTTGCTGTCTTACTAGATGGATTTCCTCAAGGAAAGGGGAGGTGGTTGACCCAGGTACTAGGGGCATTTTTGTATCAAAGACTTCAGATTGCAACACACGTGAACAAAAGCATATTGGCTGATCCCACCATATATGTAGTCTTAACTCCACCCTGAGGAGGCAGCAAGAGGAAAAGGTATTTCAGTATCATCTGAGATCAAAGCCATAGCATGAGGTACAAGATACAGCCATCTGCAGAGGCTTGTGCCTAGTACGTATATTTGTGTATTTCATCTCTGAAAAGTGAATAATGAAACTAAAGTAAGGATAATAATGTTCCACCTGTATATAAAAACTTGTGCAAAAAGACTTGAAAATATCTTGTACGTAAACTATTTTGGTTGTAATCTTCCTATTGTAATCACAGTCCCTTTTCTACGCTGCGTCTCCAGCAGGTTATGTAAAATTATTGCAGGGGGCATAATTTATTGCAATATTCAGTAATCAGATAAGTGGTGTATCCACAGGAAGGAAGACATTATAGCATTCAGCCCTCTGTTCAGCTCAAAAATAGCTCAGATGTTGAAAAAAAAAAAGACATGATTGCAGGCACTTACTGATGCTGAGTTCCAGAGCCTTTTTAGTGATATGCAGTGCTTTGCTAGATGATATAAAAGCCATTTGATACTTAACAAAAGAAAACTGCAATGGCTCAAACAGACCAAATACACCCAAGTGGCCACAATACAGAGCTGGATCAATGACTCATGGGCAATTATAGCTGGCATTAATTTCAATTGGCAAGAAACTAATCTAAGAATTTCAGTTCTTGAGAGAAAACCTTCCCAAGGTTTGTCAGCCTACCCATGAGTCAGACACTTCCTTATTGTTTCCTTAAATGAATTTTTAGCTGATGTCCTTTTTAAGTGGCTTAGAGACTCATGGAGGGGAAAGCATGCCTGTGCACGTACCGTAGCTCAAAAATGTGGGCATTAGTGAGAGGCAGAGAACAGGTGAAGCATGTACAGGGCAAACACTGGTCAGATCTTGCTGGGCATAGCCGGGGCAGCATGCCAAGATGATGCAGGAAGATGCTGATACTACTACCTCCCAAAGGGCCTGACTAGCAGCGCTGCACGAAAACCCTTAAAGCTAACAGCCCAAGCCCTTACCAAGCCGCAGGCATAATCCTTGCCTTCCTTCAGACCCAGCTCACCTTCGCATAGCCTTTGCTGATTCCAAACCTGAGGTTTAGCCCAGGAGCGTCTTCTGATCCCACACTAATCCCTAGCTCCAGTGAAGACAGGATCTTTAGAACCAGTGTTACCATTAAATCTGGGTTTGTAGACTGGTTTTAAGCTGTAATAACAGGAGAGTTTGAGATTAGGTGTTGGACCGGGGGCAAAGAGGAACTAGATTTGGTGCTGATGCCTGTAAAGGCTTTCTCTCTGAAGTTTGCTTTGACCATGCCCCAAAATAACATTGGGGTTCAGGCTGGAATCCATGCCAGAAGGGTGGGAGAAGAGTGGTGTATAATTGGACTCGGTACGTTAGTGGTGGTCTTTCTAGTTTTAACCTGGGAATGGCACATTAAAAGAAGAGTGAAGTGTGGGGCTCTGACTAGAAGGGACAGATGTACGTGGTACAGCACTGACTGGGTTTAGAGCTCACTCCAGTAAGCACCTACGAGTTTGTAGGATGGAGATCACAAGGGTCCAAAGGGCTAGAGCTAATGTTAGACTTCCTCACATCATCTTTAACCCCCAAATGCAACTGGAACTTTGCTCTAAATCCAGAAATGCCTGCTAGCAGTAGGTCTAAAAATAGAGATTAACTTTGTTATGGCCTGCGTCATAAACTTCATCTGGCAGCTTTTTTGGGCTCCAGTGAAATCCTAACTCATCAGCTCCTGATTGCATTAAAATTATTTCCCTGAATTCTGCAATCCAGCAGTATTTTCACAGGACTGCATAAGTGAATGTTTTCACATTGCTTTAGTCTTTACAAATGAGTTACTTGAGAGAAGGGACCAGGTGTCTTAAGACTCTGCTATGCTAGATGAATCGGTCATTGAAACACTTACATTTTGCTTATACTATTCCTGCTCTAGCTTTCTTTATTCTATCCCATTAATGACTTATTCATGTCCTGAAACTGGGCATTAAAAAATAATAATCTTATCATTGAATGCATGGTTTACTTTTTCTTTTTCAAGGAGTATCTAAAAGTAACAGATGTGACTAGAGGTGCAAGGAGGTACTAGATTCTCTGCAGAGCAAAATATTCTAGAAAAGGCTTTTTGGAAACATCATGTTTAATCAAGAGTTTTGCACCTCTGGCGATGGCCAAAGCCTAGGGCCTAGACATGGCCATACAAAATCCATACTAAAGATTCAACCCATGATCTGCTGATATATGGGCAAAGATGTCTATAAAAGAGGAAGCATGCAAAAAACCTACCACTTTCTGTCCTCTTATGTGGGTTCTTTCATACACTGGTGCTCTCCATCTGACCTAAACATGCCTTGGGGGACCTGGAAAACTAGCAGGTGGCTTTTTCCTACAGGAGCTGTAATAACCAGTCACTGTGCAGCCTTCCGAAAGCCAGGAGTTGTATATTTGAAACTGTTGCACTTCAGTGAAAACTGATCTTACAAGAAATTGTGCAGTGCCTGTGTTCCCGTCAGTTCACTCAGAGAGAAAACTGAGGCTACGCAGCCTCTCTCAGCACCCTGTGTCCCTCACGGAGCAATGCAGTAAGAATTGAAGGAGGCAATTATATTTAAATGGGATGGATTTTTTTATTATTGTTCTTTTGAGCCCTTAGAAGTCATTAAGTGAAACCAAACTGAACAGGCAGAAAACCAGCTTGAAAGTTCCCAGAGTTCCTTGTCTTGGTATGTCAGTGAGGTGACTTGGAAGAATGACAATATCTTGGTGACAACTTCCCAGTGGTCAAGGCAAGGTGGAAAGTTTCTTAAGAAGACAAGAAGGAAGCCACTGGATTTTCTGATGAAGGGCTACTGCTGACTTGTGTGTCAAACATTAAAAATTAATATTCAAATGGGAATTCCCCTCACTAGGTTGGGCTGAGGAGTGGGAACCAGCATCTTGATGAGTTTCCAGCTGGGCCTGTTTTCCTGTAACCAGCAATGTGCCAATGGTGTTAGCAGAACTGTGTTAGGATGTCTTCAGGGCTCTCTTTGGATTTGCATCCCTGACATGGTGATGGAATGTAAGCTAGTTCAATGGGAGAATTAGATTCACACAAAAGTTTTCTGCCTTTTGTGATGAGAGCTCCTTCATGCCCATGCTTGTCACTGGCATCTCCATTGGTCTGTCCT
Source organism: Phaethon lepturus (assembly GCF_000687285.1). Lineage (NCBI taxonomy): Eukaryota > Metazoa > Chordata > Aves > Phaethontiformes > Phaethontidae > Phaethon > Phaethon lepturus. The sequence continues at coordinate 13,006 of NW_010561008.1, read as the reverse complement.
AGTGAGCAAGGTCAGCAATAAATCTTGATTTGTTGGCCAATTAAGCAGACAAGCCAATGTTTGGAATACCTGTTCTCCCTTCCTCTCATTCCTTCCACCACGAAGAGCATCCTCAGAGAGAAGTGTTGAAACACATTAGCAAGCCCAACTTAGAGAATAGTCTACTGCATCATTTCCCCTGTCATCAGTAAGCAGATTTTATGAACGGACTTATTTTAATTCTATACTAACAAGGGACAAAACCACACAAAAGAATCTCACAGATGCAGTGATATACACAGCCAAAAAGCAAAATAAAAGTTCTTTCCAATAATATTAAATGGCTGCAAAAGGCTGGATAGATAAGCACTCACCTACACTTGTCTGACAAGTAGCAAGAACACTTTACTCTTCAAGCTTAGTTGTTCAAACCTTTGATGATCAAATGTTATAAACTCAGCAAGGAAGCCCATCATCTTACCCCATCAATCTCTTAACCTGGATATAACAGAAGACAGAAAGGATAAGGAAAGAGCACCAACAAGAAGACTTGCAGAATAAATATTTTCACCACTGAACATAAAGACAGAAAGAGTTCTCTCTTAACGAGAGTGCCCTTATGATGATAATACAGAAAGGCACAGATGAAGCAACTGATGTTTAAAGCAATCTGGAAAGTCAGTAGAGCAATATCTCAGTGTGAACAGGGAAATCTCAGTTACTGTGCACCTCTGGCTCTCTCAGACCAGTCAAACGCTTCCCCTCTCAAATCTGAAACTATTATTCTTCTTGGGATTTCACACTGTTCTCGGACTTTGATCCACGGTTGCCAAGTACTTGCCATGTTTCCCTTGAGGGGCTTGGGGAAGTACCTGCCATTCTGCTCCTTTTGGAGCTATCGCAGTGGACTCTGAAGATCATGGTCTTTCAGCAAAAGATGGGTTATTCAAAAGCAAAGTACTGCTGCAGAAAACAATCTTAAGGCAATAAATGGGCTACACATGTCAGGTTTTCTGGGTCCCATCTGTTTACTCTTCTCGATTCATGTGGGAAGCTCTTTTGATCAGCTACTGTCTCATTTGATATTTCAAATAATATGTCATTTGACATGTAAAGTACTTAACAAAGTGTATCTCAGGCCTAGCTGTGGTGTCTGCTCTCCATGCTGGATCCAAGAGGGTAGTGTATTGACAATAAGAAATACAGACATTTCTGCTTACAACAGCATTAGGGAAACAGCAATACATCAAAGCCCCTCTTTAAATATTCATTTGTTTACTTTGGTTAAAGAAAGATTCATAAAATTGGCCTACAGTGGCACATTCACCTGTCTTGAAGAAATCCATTCACTGTGAATTGTGGGGATCTAGCTAACAGGGAAAGACATTTGCAATATCATGGAACAATGTCACTGCTGGTCACTGGGGAAAGAATCTGGCACTGCTGGTTTAGAAGACAACTTTTTCCAGATAAATTACACAGCATATGACGCTATGCAAGTTAAACATAGCAGAATCCAAATAAGCATGGAGATGTTCAAAGACTGGGTCCAAGAGCAGCTGAAGAACTAACTGCAGTTATTATCACTGACATCTTATAAAGTCAGAGCTCAGAGTTGTGAAAAGGAGTTAATCATTGGAAGGAAACCTGAATAGCTGCCTGTCCCTAGTTCCCCAAGGACTCTTTTTTCTCTTGTACTCATCAGTAGCTGTGACAAATTTCTTTCTCTTGTCACCTCCTTTGCAACTTCATATAAAAAGACTTAACCCATGGGAGCCCTCCCATATATCAGAGTGCAGATCCTGAGCCTGGGAAGAGAGCGCTTGGTTTAGTTCAGGAGGGCTGGTCCCTTTGACTCATTGCAGTCCCTCACAGGAATAGCAAACATTAATTCATCCCAGCTGCAATAGCCCTAAAAATCTCACGTAGAGGAAAAGGCCAGTTATGTCTCCTGTTCCAGCTGCTTCAGGTAGCACTTCCCAACTGTCTGCTCATGAAGAGCCTCGTGCATGTGATCAGAGTAGGTCCATCCCGCCAGTGTGTTGCCAATTGCACTCACACATGGCAGAATCAGGACCAACTAGTCAGTATCTGTGGATGTCTGTGCTAATCAAGGAACATGTTCTAATGCTCTGCTACAGCCACTTTGGAGATGGAGGGATCATGCTGTAGCTGGTAGTTAAGAAGCATGCCTTTTCTTGTTGTTTGATTTTCATCTGTCCTGCTAGAATTCACCACAGGGTTTGCAAAAAAGGAACAAACTCATCCACCCTGCATTTATTTATTTATTTTTAAGCCAGTTGCCTCACAAGAAAATTGTTCTGTAATCACAGCAACTTGCTTGCAGCCTACTGGTAATATTGCCCTTTGATGTTAAAAAGTTTATTAGTGGAGCTGCATTTTGTATCTGAATAATACATTATCCTCTGATTTGGTACTTAGGGCTTCTCTCTACTCAGGCAGTCAGAGGGGAACGGAGGAGTCCTTTCCCCCCAGCATCTTTCATATCATCCTTGAAATCTCTGACTTTTGCATGCTGAAGTTTGAGATTCTGAGAAGAAAGTATTGTTTCCAACATGGTTCGGTGTTGGCGTTCATCTTCTTATTCTTAAAAAGTAATTATTTCAGTCACTGAGTTACTGCCTCAGATGGACACTGCAGAACCACCCTGCTTGGAACACAGGGCTGGACGGGACTCGCTGGGACCACAATGTTGTGCCCCTGGTATGGCAGGCAGCTGCGCCAGACTGTTCTTGCTGGGTAAACTCTCTACGAAAAGCAGCTAGGATGTTTTTCCCCAGCTTTCGTTTTTCTAGGCCAGTCTAGCCCGGATCTTTTGGATCCCCCAAAAAATGTCTCCACTTGTCATCCTCACAGGTTCTATTCCAACGGTTTGAATTGTCTTAGACTTTTCAAGGTGCCCAGGGATGTGGACTGTACCCTAGACGAGGCAGTAGCAGTTGCTTGTGCAGTAGCATTAACAGTTTCCTATCTCTCCTAGAAACACCTTTTCTGATGCATATTAATTACATTTGGTTTCTGCTTTGTCAGCACGTACTTCTGCCTTTTACTCCACCCTGGGGACACCAGCTCTCAGTGCTCCAGGTGACCTCCAGCTTTGGACAGCCTGCTACACTGGGGAAAAATCCACCTATCCACCTTGTCAAATTAGAGTGAATGATGCCATCTTAGGCTGTGTAACTCAAAAAATTTTGTTGATAGTCATAGATTGCTAACATAAACCAGAGTTATACTGACAGTTCAGCTGCAGAGTTGAGCTGTGGGAGCAGGTCAGGACTTCCGAACTGCAGGCAGCATGAGGGCTGACCCCAAAATCGGACAGCACACAGAGAGAGCACAGACAGGTACTCGGAGAAGCTGATGATTACGTGCTTGCAGCAGCAATGTTAGCAAAGCTAGCATGAAGCTCCCTCCTGCAATAAAAGGCACTCTCCTTTAGTGCCCACAGAGGTTTTGAAGACACATCCAGTCCTTCCTTGGAAGCAAAGCCTGTATGGTACCATCAGGTTGACATAACCCTATGACAGAGGCACTTGCTGTTCCCTGTTGTGTACCACTGCAAGGTTATCCAGCTGTCCTCTGTGATTTGCCACCACTTTTCCATTGTTTTAATATGTAGCTACAAATTTCCATGTTTTTCTAAGATTTAAAGCCAAACATAGCATTTCTGGGTCCCTTGCCAGTGGAAAGTACAGTCTCTAATACCTTGTTTATCTCTGTATTTCACCTTTACCAGTCCTGATAGAAGTTCACACTAGATTAAATGCTTTAAGATGTTTTTCACCACTTTTATTTGCAGTTGTCACAGAAACACTAGGTTGGAAAGGACCTTCAAGATCATCAAGTCCAACCATTAATCTAGCGCCACCATGTCCCCTAAACCATGTCCTGAAGCACCACATCCACACGTTTCTTGAACACTTCCAGAGATGGCGACTCCACCACCTCCCTGGGAAGCCTGTTCCAATGCCTGACCATCCTCTCAGTAAAGAAATTTTTCCTAATATCCAGTCTAAACCTCCCCTGGTGCAACTTGAGGCCATTTCCTCTCGTCCTATCGCTGGTTACTTGGGAGAAGAGGCCAACACTCTCGTCGCCACAACCCCCTTTCAGGTAGTTGTATAGAGCGATAAGGTCTCCTCTCAGCCTCCTCTTCTCCAGACTAAACAACCCCAGTTCCCTCAGCCGCTCCTCATAAGACTTGTGCTCCAGACCCCTCACCAGCTTCGTTGCCCTTCTCTGGACACGCTCCAGCACCTCAATGTCCTTCTTGTAGTGAGGGGCCCAAAACTGAACACAGGATTCGAGGTGCAACCTAACCAGTGCCGAGTGCAGGGGCACGATCTCTTCCCTACTCCTGCTGGCCACACTGTTTCTGATACAGGCCAGGACACTGTTGGCCTTCTTAGCCACCTGGGCACACTGCCGGCTCATGTTCAGCTCATGTTCAGCTCATGTCAACCAGCACCCCCAGGTCCTTTTCCGCCGGGCTGCTCTCCAGCCACTCCTCCCCAAGCCTGTAGCGTTGCGTGGGGTTGTTGTGGCCAAAGTGCAGGACCCTGCACTTGGCCTTATTGAACCTCATACAGTTGGCCTCAGCCCATCGATCCAGCCTGTCCAGATCCCTCTGCAGAGCCCTCCTACCCTGCAGCAGATCAACACTCCCACCCAACTTGGTGTCATCTGCAAACTTACTGAGGGAGCACTCAATTCCCTCATCCAGATCATCAATAAAGATATTGAACAAGACCGGCCCCAGAACTGAGCCCTGGGGAACACCGCTTGTGACCGGCCGCCAGCCGGATTTAATGCCGTTCACCACAACTCTCTGGGCTCGGCCATCCAGCCAGTTCCTCACCCAGCGAAGAGTAAACCTGTCTAAGCCACGAGCCGCCAGTTTCTCCAGGAGAATGCTGTGGGAGACGCTGTCAAAGGCTTTACTAAAGTCCATGTAGACAACATCCACAGCCTTTCCCTCATCCACCAGGCGGGTCACCTGGTCATAGAAGGAGATCAGGTTGGTCAAGCAGGACCTGCCTTTCATGGACCCATGCTGGCTGGGCCTGATCCCTTGGTTGTCCTGGTAGCTAGATGGATAGATAGATATTTGCTCAACTATGTATATTTCTACTCTCCTGGTGAATAAATTGTTGCAATTATTGTCCTGCAAGTGAAAAATGATGTCTGAATTTTTATAGACTGAATATTCATAGGAGGTAAACATTTTAGCTGTTCACAGAGTGAATACAAATGCAAACATTAACATCCCAGAATCATGTCTACTAGAAATCTCTGGCACAAAACAAGAGAGATTTGAAGTGACAACACTTTCCCACTTCACAGAAGATGAAAAACGATGACTTAATTACAATATTTAAAACACCAACAATTAATGCTTTGATCAGGATTTCTTTCAGAATTTTAAATTAACATGTACTGTGGGATGTGGGCAGCGCACTGCTGGTCACCCACATGATATCCTCATCTCTGCTGTAGTTCTGCCATATTTTCTCCTGTGAATTTAACACTGATGAAGCAACCGGATGCCTCCAAGTTGCTGTAATCATTCACAGTAAATATAAACCTGCCAGAGAAAATTGAAATTTAAGGCAAGGACTAAGAAAGAACATTGTCTAAAGTTTGCCTTGGATTCTTAAGTTTATTTCCTACCCCAGCTAGGTTTGTCATTGCTGTGTTTGATTGAACACAGTATGATACATTGCTGCCTTGAAATTATTTTGGAGGAAAGAATGGAATGTGTATGGTATTTATCGAAAGATTGGGTTGAATATTTTTGTCCCAAGGCTCTCTCTGGAGTTGTTTCACTCCTGCTATAGGGCATTATTTTGGTGGTGAGAAGAACCGTGTTTCAAATTTCATTAATACATTTAATGTAATAAATCAGCTCACCTAAGAGCACAGGGGATGTAAGACTTGTCATAAATGATGTGGCAGTTTTTGCCCCAAAGACAATGAAATGCAGTGAGATACTGGATCCAAGAGAACAAGACAGAAGCTGTCGTTGGGCCCAAAGATACGTGGGGTCAGATTCTGGGTTGGATGGCGTGCTGTTAGAGTCCTTTCCTTCGGGTCCACTGAGTTTCAGTTGGAAACTCACTGCTGATTTTAAAGGTCTCCATAAGCTTTGTGTCTTGAGCACCAAGACCCGAGTTTTCCTAGCTGTCCTGGCTAAAGGATGACAATCATGGAGCATTTTTGGTGTTGCCTGCGCTGCTTTGTCTTTGCGCCACCTAAAAGCCACGAGCAGCATGATCTTTCAAATCCCTTCACAAGCAGATCTCCCTTCCATACCACCTACAAACGCCTAACGTAGCTGAAACTGCCAACAGTTAATCTGCTGGAGTGCCAAGATGATTTGTTATTGTCTGGAACAACACCCTTTCGTCTCACTGCTATTTCTTGATATGTTTGAGGACAGGAACTCTCTTTGTGCTCTGCATTGGCAGAGTTCCCGGTGAAACAGCCATCCGACGCGGCACCCCTCGGCGTGTCAGTGGTGCGGATGGGAAGTGACGTTGGATCAACGCTCTGCATCTTAGTCTCGCTGCTGTAAAGATGTTTAATGTAAGGAAAAACGGGTTCCTCTTCAAGGCATGGCTGGCTGGCTGCACAGAGGCAAGCAAAGCCATCCGTCCCCCTGCCACGCTCCTCTTGGGTATCCTGGAGGCCAACACGAGAGCCGGCTGGGGTACTCACCCTGTTTCTGAAGACAGGGGAGTCACAGCTTGCAAGGGCATGGTGGGACCCTGCCAAGGAGGCGGTGAGAGGGACTGGTGGCAGGGCCTGGCAGCCAGGCCTGCCCGCGGGGAGGGCAAGTGCTGTGGTGCCTGGGAGCCCCAGCTCGCCCCAAGTCTCTTCTGAAAGATGGAAAGCTGCCAGATAAGCATGTAGGGAACTTCTGGGTGGAGGTTGTCTTCTCTCTCTCTGTTATACCCATCTGAAGTATTAGGATTACGTGGCACTTTCATTTAGGATGGCTATTTTGGGTTGCCTTGGTCTTAGGCCATGACCCAGGCTGAGAGGGGCAGGGTAGTGTTATTCCCTCCCAAAGCCTGAGACCTGAGAGAGGCAACTTGAGGCTGTAAAGCTGATTCGTGCTGGTGAAAACACTGACCACTCACCCAAGGGATACGCAGCCATGTTGGTTTTTTCATGCGATTAAAAAGAAGTGGGGTTGTAGTCAGTGGCTGGCAAAGCATTAACCTGATTTTTTCAGGGCTTTTTACAAATACTTCTTGTAAGTTTTGTTATTATTGCTACCTCTTATTATTTATTTTGGAAGTAATGATTTTTTCTTTTCATTCTAGATTGACAGAGAACACTGTAAACTGTAAACTGCGTAATTTTTGAGTATTCACTTTATGTAAATGTGAGTAATTACTTTATGTAAACTGCGTATTTTTTGGGTATTTCCTGATCCAGCTACTGATATTTTCCCTGTTTGGTAGGACATACACTACTTTTCTGGGTAGGACTCTGCCAGAAACTGTCCTTTAGGCCCATGAATTACCTCCCTCAGCTCTTACCAGTACTCAGGACCTGAGAAAAAGACAAATCTGGGTGCAAAGGAACAGAGTTAATTCCAATGCCAAAGATCTCCAGTAATACCAAAGGGACTGAGAGAATACAGAAAATTAATGGAAAACTAAATTACTCTATGCACAGATATTGATGATGCTTTTTTTTAATTTGCCCTAGTGTGAAAATCCCTCTTTGAAGTAAAATTAGCAGTGGCATAGTGCTTTGTGTTTAATCAACATTAAACCTACAAATGAAGAGACAGCTAGATATACATGGAAAATAATTATATAATCTGAAGGAAACAGTAGCAGTAATTATCTGAAGAATTAAATGGCTTTGGACTTGGATAGGAAATGAAAAGACATGAATTGCAAAACTTACTTCTAAAAACGTAGACAGATGGGGTGAAATGCCATAAAATTACTGTTGTCTGTGTGACATTTTGAAGAAAGATAGGGGTATGCTTCTAATGGATACGGAGGTCCTTTCTAAGAAAATACAATACGCCAGACAGGGATCTACAAAGCATAATTGTTTTATTCAATTTCGAATTTGATGCTAGTTGAAAAATTGCTGCCAGTGGATGGAGGCCACGATACCTTTTGGGTGGTTGGTTACAACTACAGAATTAAAGGTATATATTATTCTGGTGAAGAAAGGAAATGTTCTCTGCTCATATCCTTGTGACTTAGTTTAGCACTGAGCGAAGATACACACAATATGACGGCCTAAAGAAATGTTTCTCTCTAGAGCATGTTTGATCTTCAGCTGAGGCTGGAAAGCAATAAATCAAAGCAGCTCCAGCAGATGGCAGCTATTCAAATTTCTGCTTCTTTTGCTGCGTATAATGCAGGATGAAGTGCTCTTACTTTTCTCCTAGCAGAAGCTAGTAAAGTAGAGGGAAACACAAAATCTAGCTATTAGACCTTGGAGTCTGGGGTGGCAATGAAAGCACCTGGCTTCTTGTCTCAGTTCTGACAAAGGTGAGTTATGTGACCCTGGGAAAGTAATTTAACTACTCCATGAACTGTGAAGATATAATAACCTCAGTGCATAAGACACAAGTGGGTAAAAGTCTCATCCTGTCAGCACCTAGCAGTGGTAGAAGCACCAAATAAAGTCTTTAGATTTACTGGGCATTGGCTTTACAGCATCTTAATTTTTTTGATTTTTGAGCAGTTCAGTCTATCTAAATAGATGTAAAATCACTGACCGATCAGACTTTATTATAAACTGTTGATCCAGGCTTTATGCTGTAGATAGGGTTGCTACTCATAAATAGCAAACTCTCTGACTCTCGTACGCATTTAGGTTATGTGTATTCAACCTGCAGCAGACCAAGCCTGCTTCTGCTTCCTCTGTCCACAGGGCATCCCACCACCACCAAACTGCTGCACAAGGGTCTGTTCACTGGGCCTGGTCGAAAACCACTAGCAAGTCATCAGAGTTGACTTGCTCTGTACCACATCTATGCGTACCTGTCGCTGCCGCTTTTGCACACCACGCGTGTATGCTTTGGAAGACCAGTATTAGCCACAGCAGGTAGGGAGTCTTCTGGAGGACCTGCTCATTTTCTCTCTCTGCTTTATTATATCTTCCCCATGGCACCGTATGTCTCAGCTCAAAGCATTCAAAGATACTGCACTGGCATTCCTCTGAAGTCCGTGAGTGGCACCAGTTGACTCTGACTGGAGAGAAACTTGCTGAATATCGGGACCTCAAAAGTAAGCAAACCTGCTTCTTCAGACTGCCCATGAGTAAATTTGGTTGCTCTTGTTTTGTTAAACCGCGTTGTTGTTGCTGTTCCCTAACAAATGGTTGACAAGGGAAGTGGTTTGGTCTTCATTAATTCACTTCAAAAAACTGCAAAGAGAGAAACCATTTTGTAAAGGAATTTTAAGCCTGATCTAGCTGTGGCAGTGCCCCTGTAGCAACCCGGGCTGTAGCAGAGGGAAGCATTCATTCATAGCAGCTGTACTGTAAGTCTAGCTGATCCCTGATTAGGGATGGACTAGATATCACTATGAAATGATCCTTTCCAACTATATTTTTCCATGGTGCAGCAGTAGAGTAACTATTTAATTGCTCTGCTTAATTCTGCAGAAAATATTGATGTCTTCATATGGTATGAAATCCTGTGGGACTGAGTGAACTGTATCTATATGCAGGAAAATGAGGTTCCTTAGCCCTGAAGAATTATGTTTGATCAAGGTCCTGTAATGCTTTTTTCGTTATATTATTTTTGCAGTATCATTCAAGGCAAGCTGGGAAGATCATTTTATGAACTATTAGTTGGGTCATTTATTCTTTTGCCTTTAAAATATGAATACCTTCACGCTATACTAATACAAACTTTCCCTCAGGGACATAAATAACTAGATACTAAATGATGGTAGCTTAATTTTGAAAATGTGTAAATTGGCCACAGAGTTTCCAGAGCTGAATTGCATTACTGCATGTTTTCACACAGGTCAGTGTAGTTAATTCTGTAGTGGGCTCAAAAACGGCAGGATTAGCAGCACTCCCGGGCACAAGATGTGGCTAAACTGACTTCTTAGGCAACCTCCACGAGGTGAGGTCAGCATGTCTGACTTCCAGAACTCTATTCTGCTCACGTAGCCATAACTCCAGAAAACTGATATTGATTAACTTTGCTTGCACAGGAAAAAATGTCCCATTTCTTTTCATTAATGACCCAAACCAAGGGTGAATTTCTGTTCAAACTTTTTGCTAAGGTGGAAAGGAGGCTGTGATAACCCTCCCCGGGTAAAGATGCCCAAAGCATGCGAATCACGGTCATTCAGTTCCCCTGTGTGTTTCCTACTTGTTGGGGCCCTAGTAAGGAAACTGCATAGAAGTGGGGAAAAAAAAAATACTAAAAGATGATATCTCAGAAGCTGCATGCAAGAATAGTGGGGATAAGTGAACAAGAGAGAGCTCCAGACTCTTGCTTGGTTAAACATCTGAGTAGACAGCACTCTAGAAGCCTTCATTTCGTGTCCTGCCCCACTGGGCTTAGGGCAGTCTCAGCACCCATCTCAGAAGCTCTGTCTCTCAGCAACAGAGTTTTCCAGCCATTGGTTCCTTTAACCTTTAGCCCAGGGGAGCTTTGGCTCCACTACTCAAAAACATTAAAGCACAAATGTCATGTTCAATGAAACATGAAGCAACTGGAGAACCCAAATCCATCCTCCTCATAGCACTTTCATGTTTGCTACTTCTGGTTGTGAGGTTTCTAGATGTCTTGCCAGCACTCTGCCCCCAGCTATCCCACTCCTCTTCACCTCTCAGAACAGTGCTGATGATTATTTTATTTGGGTATTTACATAAATATGACACACTGAGGATTTGAGCTTGGTGTCTTCAATTTCGATTCATCTTGTTCGGAGGATAATTGCAAAGCTCCTGTTCAGTGATCTGCTGAGGTTACTGTTTGTGGGCAGAGAAGCAGTTTTCCAAACACTGACATTAGTCTTTCTATTGTTATTTGTTATTTGTTAACCTCCTCCAAACATTAAGATGCACTGGCTGGAGTTAGAGAAGAATTGGTTTGTAAAATGACTATCAAGCAGCACAGGAAGATCTGAGACGTCCAACCCATGTGTCCCCTGGGTTGTTTCCCAGCAAAACAGCCCTAACCCTGAGCTTAGCACACGCACAGCCTAAATCTGTGTCCTGAATATTGCACCAATAAGGGAAGCAGCATTTCCTGCACCATTTTCATCGTGTATTTTTTTAGCTTGCATGTTCCCTTTCAGTTTCCACGTTTCCTCGGCACCACTGGTGAGATGGTATCTGGTGAGGTGAGAGGTGGAAGGAGTGACATGCATTGACTATGGGCCTGCCATGATGGTATCCTTCTGTCCCCTCCTGCATCAGCAGTGCCCTGGGACCACACTATCAGCCTCCCCCTCCAGGGACCTTCCTGACAGCCAAGATGGGGCAGAGAGGGGACAGCTGTCATTCATGTGGTCATTGCCTGGCTCCTGCTCTGGGCACAGGGGGGCTGGTGTAGGACTGTGGGCAAGGTGAGACAGCCATGTAAGTCTGGCAACTACTCCCTCCTTTCGTCCCTAAAAGCACCTCAAATAACTTTAAGTATAAAATTTTAAAGGTCTTGTCACAGTAGAGTGTCTGGGATTAAATACACGTTAGTTCTCTCCTACCCTCATCCCCATTTCATCTTTATGGCTATCTTGCTACCTAAAGCCTTCATCCTGATCTGCTGTGTCAGAACAATTTGTGCTATTTAGGGAAGTAGCGATGGGCCCTTCTGTCACCTTTGTCATTTAATTTGGTCCTGAAACCATTGGCTCAGATGATTAAACCATCTCTGGAATTATGAAGAGTTGAGATTGGCAGATAAACATGTCATTTTTTCTGTGTATGTTGATGACATACGCATGTACGTTCATGGACCAGTCAGGAATATCCTGGTGTTCTTCTGGGCCGTAGAAGGTGGCAGTAAAACCTCGCATCTCAAAGAGTTTCTCCAGAGCTCTGTCAACAGAAACATCCCTGTGTTTCATGGGAAGGAAAGCCAGCAGGGGTGGCTTTCTCATGCCTGCATGCTCTCCTAATGAGGAAGTTTCCCTGCAGGGAGAATAGGAAGGTTTGTGCTAGCTCTAGCTGTGCCATCCTGACATGTGCCTCCTGGGACAGTATGAACTTGCCAGAGGGTGGTGAAATCTGAGTGGGACCGAACAACATCACCCAACAAATGCTCTTTGTGTGAAGATCAAGAATTTTAAAGTGCACAAGACACTGGGGGTGTTTAAGATTTTTATTATCTAATTGAAGGTGTCTGATGTGATTTAATGAAGGAGGTCAAGTCTTTCTAGGGAGGCAGAGGAGAAAAGCCAAACCAAAACAGGGGCCCTAAAAACAGTTGTCTCAAAAATCACAATTCTTTCTTGAGTCATCACAGGTTTTTACTGCTTTTTTTCCTTGTTCAATTCTGTGTGTATGTGTGTGTATATATTAAATTATGTTAAATTTCAGCAATTTCATTATCAAGAAACACCTGTTTTGGCCCCAGAGGGGAATGTAGGGAGGTAAGCATTTCAACTTTGAGCTGTGAGAGTCTGACTTTACTAATCTGATTCAGCATGCTGCTTTAATACTGAAAAAGCATTTTGCAGCTTCTTTAATTTAGACATAGGCAACTGAGACAGAGGCTGTGCTTCAGCCAAGTATTTCATGTCGTGTCACAGGATGACGTCACTTTTCCGCTCTGAGGTAATGGGTGCAGAGGTGAAAATTGGCTCACTAGTTGAGTGCATGGGAAGGCTTTGATAATGTGTCTGGGAAGTGGCCATGTGGGAGTGCCCATCTTCTTCTGTCAAGATGACTGGCAGCTGCCATTCCGCTGGGCTTCAGGGCAGTGGAGCACTTGCTCACGGCAATGCAGAAATACACTTTGTTAACTGAGTCACACAGAATCACAGAATAACTAAGGTTGGAA
>NW_010561007.1:19664-20533 GCF_000687285.1 Phaethon lepturus | reverse complement strand
GCTTGCCCCTGCCCGCGGGCAGACGCGCCCTCCTAACTTCGATCGTGTCAATCCCCCTCCTGGTAACTGCCTTTATAATGCTCTGTGCCGGCCGCAGCGAGGTAACTTCTGTCCCGGTGCCGATCGTAACTGCTACCCTCCTCTGCCTCTGCTTTGTTTCTAGGTGAACTGCCATGAACTAACAGAACGTGTCATTAATGAAATCGTAGTTGGTAATTAACGTATATAATTACATCTCTCCCATTTCTCAATGCTCTAACTGCTATTTTGCTTCTTAAAAATTCAGCCGTGTAGTGTAGAGGTACCTTCAGTGAGGTACCCGTGATGATGCCCGGTTACTCTTCCAGTGGCTTGAAAAGAGCTGGAGAAAGACAAGGCTTAAAGGACAGAGGTGCCTCGTGCGGCCCGGAAAGCTCCTCTCATCCGGGTGAGGTGGAACTCCATGCATGGCTGGAGGGGATCCCTCAAGTGCAGTGTTGGGTTCCCAGTACCACCCTCGAGCTCCACCCGGAGAAAAATGCTGTTGAACCGAAGAACAGCCCCAAAGAATTTTATCCCTATGGCTTCCAAGGGCACAAGGGTACGACTGAGGTGCAGGCAGTGGAGGCTGGCGATGACAGTGTGATTTCCGTGAGGGGAAGAGTGCCTGGCAGATACTTGCTGGAGGAATGCTGTGTGTTTGCTGATCCACAAGAGAAAAATAATGTTATCTAGCAGAAATTAGAACAAAAGAGTACCAAGGTATTGTCCTGAGGGATCTAAGCAGAGAGCAAGACAAGTGTGATGGCAAGCAACTTCAAATGCATGGCATTACCCCGTTGTTTTCTGTACATCTGTAAGATTAGCAAGCCACCTCCTGTGTGCATCTT
>NW_010561007.1:6226-19633 GCF_000687285.1 Phaethon lepturus | reverse complement strand
GTTTCATGCCTGCTGAAGGTCCCTACCCCTTCCTTTAGTGAGTTGTTGCTCCAGGAGCTCTGTCAATAAGCATTTGACTAAAGGCTCAAGCTTCCTTTGTTCGTTGTCTGCTTTTGCAGAGATGGTTGTATCAAAGCTGTGGGCCAGGCAGATGTCATTCGCAATCAGTTTTCAGGAGCAACGTTTGAAAGAATAATTGACTGCTCCGGGAAGTGTGTGTTACCAGGTAGGTTTATTTTTTCATAATGATACAATGCTGAATGGCAGCAAGTGCTTAGAGACAAAGTAAATGTGTATTAAACATCCCTCTGTCCTTTTTGCTCTATATTCATTACTGGTTTGATAGTATCTTGTGTTGAGGGCCAGACTATCATAGCTTCCTCATCAGGAGTGCTGCAAGGAGAAAGTTGCAGCATTTGGAGTGGGGTTTTTTTGGCTTCATAGTAGGGCTCTGTTTCCTCTTGTTTTGTTTTTCGTCTGTTCCTCTGTGTCACAGATCACAACAGTAACACAGCTGGCCTGCCGAATGGCTTTTCAGATTCACCTCTGTTTTCTGTACCATTTCCATCCATCAGCTGTTCTGCCGCAGAGCTCAGTCTCGCCATCCTACCCGCAGCCGGTTGGAGGCAAAAGGGCAGCGCAGGATTTTAAGGCACATAATCTGCAACTTTACCTGATAAAGCAATAAATCTGGGCAAATCTATTGCATGTTAAACTTTGCAAGTGGTGTTAGCAGATGAGCTGTTGGACCGCTGTTACGTTTGCAATGGCCTTGGGCATTCAGTAGTGTTGGTTTCACAGCTCATAGAAAAGGCTCCCACTGGAGTAAGTGGACTATTGCTAGAGTAAGTGCTGGCATACTAAGCCCAGCCTAAGCACTTTGCTTTTTTTAAAGAACACAGACTTAAAGTCTAATCTCCTTCAAAGTGTGTCATTTATAGTTTCTTCCACAGTTTGAAAATGTCAAAACAACATGAAAAACTCAGCAACTGGTGCACTTACCTAGAGATGTTTTGCATAAGGTGTGACACCTAAAAAAATTGAAAGAAAATTAATAGCTTTTGAAGAAAATCCTAGATTTTTGGCGGGTTGGATTCCTCTTTTTTTCTAACCAATAGAGGCTTTATACAGGAGCTTCTGCTGTCCATTTCATTTGCTTACATGTTCATAAGCTTTTCTTTTACACCGTGAAATAACCTGAGTATACATTTACTGTGTTTTCTTTAGGCCTGGTAGATGCACATACACATCCAGTGTGGGCTGGTGATAGGGTTCATGAGTTTGCAATGAAGGTAATGGCATAAAATTACACAGTGGGATTTTTCTTCCTCTTTTTTTATGCATAACTATTTCAACTTTCTAGTGACTCCTATTTTTCATCTGTAGAAAAATAAATAATTTCTGTCAGATAATCTAACTGAGGGAGGAGGGATGATATTTGAATATTGGTAGGCTGAGAGAGGAGTGGAGGAGAGGAGTGCAGCCTTTGCAGCCAGCCTTGATATATTTTTGCATTAATAGAAGCACTACAGGAGTGCTGTCTTCTATTACCATCTAAATCTTGGGGTTTTTTTTTTTTTTCTTTTTTCCCACATAAATGAATTTTTGAGCTAGAGATAGGTTTTCCCCTGGGGCTCAGGGGGAAGCAAATCTTCAGCGTAATTCTCGTTATGTCTCTTCTTATATAATTTCTTCATTTAAGTGGAGAGGAAAGAGAAGAGGAGGGGGAGGGAGGAAGAATTAATTTCCGCCCTCTTTTTCTCTCTCACTGTGAAGAGACCTCAAGGCACTTTCCAGAGTCCCTTGGACAGAAAATGCATATTTAATAGCTAATTGTTTGGGGGGATTGTGTGTTGTTTTTTTTTTTTCCCAAGCTGGCAGGCGCATCCTATATGGAGATCCACCAGGCTGGGGGAGGAATACATTTTACTGTGGAACACACTCGGAAGGCCACGGAAGAAGAGCTGTTCAATACTTTCAAAGACCGACTTGAACGCATGCGCAGAGCAGGATCTACGTTGGTTGAGTGCAAGAGTGGATATGGCTTAAACTTAGAAACAGAGCTTAAAATGCTCAGGGTGATAGAACGCGCTAAGCAATCCATGGATATTGGCATTTCTTCAACATACTGTGGAGCTCATTCTGTGCCAAAGTAATATGACTTGATTTTTCTTGCTTTTGTTAAATACTACTGCTTTGCACTGAAAATTGGCTGTTATTTTCCGAAAGGTTTCTTCTGCCCAGCCCTCCTAAAATACAACATATTTGAAACAATAGCCAGTATTTACAGAAGGGTCTCCTAAATTTTAATTTGAAGAAAGACAGGGAAGCTTTATTTAATGGCTACTAAATGCCAATGTAAGCTTAGCACAGTGTGCCTGCTTCCAGCAGATGCTCACACTGAACATAATGTGGATTTTGGGGTTCTCATGCAGAAAGTTCTGCCTGGGTTTGCTGCTACCCTTCAAGCATAGTCTCTGCCATGAGCTTTTATTTTGGTGAGATAACAGAAAAAAATACTATATTTAATCCTTTTATACCTCAGTAAACAAAACTTAATTATGCTTCCATGCAACGAAGAATTGCATGTATCTTATAGGTATGAGATGAGTAAATGTGCTTAGTCACAACTGTTTTGATAGCTCAAGTAGACATACCAAAACAAGCCTTTCTCACTTTGACATTTTTTCCCTATGATGAAAATAACATCTTCAAGTTACCACATTTCATTGTATGAACGAATTAGTGAGGAGTTCTAGCTAGGTAGGTGTATGTGAAACGTGCATTTTGACAGACTAAGCGGTAGGCTGCTACAAAACAAGACATGTGAGGTGGAGGCAGGCCTAGCATCACAGGGATACTGTGGCAATATTGAAGAGATGTTACTTTAAAAAAAAAAAAAGCATACTCCAAAAAAATCTACCTCTTCTGACATTCAAGAAAACATGACCTAGAAAAATTTATTTACAATCTAATTATTGTGTATTTGGGGCAGGATGGGAAATTATCTTTTGTTAATGTAACTATTCAAAAGGAATCCTGTATCATCTTCAGTAACTGGAAGATGGTTAAGAATAAAGTAACTAAAATCTGCTGAAAACACCAAATACTTCTTTCAAGCAGTTCTACTAAAATTTGGAGGACTTAATGGTAAAATAAAATCAAGGTTTTACCCCAAACTATATATACTTCTTTGCCCTTCATTTCTTCCTCCCCTAAAAAGCCTTGGGAGGATTTCAGTCAAAATCCCAATAAATAGTGTTTCCCACGAAAATATTTCAAGAATTTCAATAAACTAATTAAATAAATTCCAGTGTTTTTACAAATATATAAAATCTAATGTGTTAGAAAGACAGGTGTACTGTTTCACTCTCTGCATGGTTCTGTCCCCACTGATTGCACGCCAAACATAACAAAATATAACTAGTGATGGTACTGTATTTTAATTAAGGAGAAAAGGTAGTTGGGGATTTGAGGAAATTTCCTGAAGGAAATACTGGATTGTCTGTATATTCCAGTTTATGTCTTCTTAAATGCTCATCTCTTTTCATTCAAATGTTCATGTCTTGAATATTTTGCTTGAATTTTCTGCTACCCTTCAAACTTAGTCTCTGCCTCAGGTTTTGATTTTGACCAGGAGGAATTCTGCAGTTCTCCCCTCATCCAGGGCCTGCTGTTCAGAGCCATGGTCCTCAGCCTTTGGCTGGCTCCTGAACATCTGGGCCAGTAATGTGCTGAGAGAAGCATCCCTCTTTGTTGAGTCCAATTTTAAACTCTGAATTTCCTGCAGCTTCAGTAACAGTGGAGGATTGCAAGGGGAACATGTTGCCCGCAGGCTTGGGGCTGGGAATTGCTCTTTGTTATTACTTATGCAAATGATGATCTTGTGGATTCTAGAAGCTGTTGAACAGACAACTTCCAAGTCACTTAAGCTTATGCCAGTTTTCTTTCAACATTATATTCCATTAAACTGCCCTTTAGTTCAGTTATGCATAAATCATACAAACAAAAGAGTAAGATTGATTTAACTATTTTTGTTTAAATCTTTGTGATTTATGTAGGCCTTAAGATGTAATGCCCTTTTTTGTTGTAGAGACCTAATGGCAGCTCTTGACTAGATAGCCATTAAAGGTCTAATAATCTTCTGATGGTTTTGGAATGATCATAGTCATGCAAATTTGTTACCACCAATCTGCTAACATTGGATCAATTTAAAGTCATTCTATTTCATGTGAAACAAGAGAGCAATGTTATGCTTGCTCAGGGAGAATGGTGCTTAAACCCCTGTGGGGCTGCTGCTGACGAGCTTTGTGATGTTCTTCCTAAGCCGTTTGCTTGCTTGCTTACACTTGGCTCAATATACTGTTGGAAGTCTGGCCTCTTGCAGCAGAAGCATCACCAGAAAGTTCATTTAATTGATAAAGGTGTCAACTCTACCATGATGCCAAGTGTTGCAATATGTGGCATGTGTTGTAAAGCTTCAATATGTGGAATCTTAAAAGGAGCCTACCTCTAGACTTGCCAGCACTGGTTATTCTTTTTTCCCACCTGGAAATTAGCAGATGTTGAGAACTTGCTGTGTGTATCTGTTCATGATTCTAGGTATATGGTAATTCAGTCTGATTTTCTGCTTCTAGAAGGCACCATTGACACATGATTCAAATTGACCCTGCTCTGCACCAGGGGTTGGATCAGATGAGCTCCAGAGGTCCTTACAAACACAGTTATTTTGTGGGACTGTGATACAGTGCATTGGTAATAGGCAGTGCTTACTGAGGTGTGTGCCAAACGGTGCAGGCTACTTTAGTCTGAGCCATCCTAGAGAAAAATAAGGCTGCTGTGTTTATAGAGATCCCTGTTCCCATCCATTGCTTTTAAAAAATGTTTCCAGCCTTGGAACTTCCAGCCTTAGAGTATCTCCAGTTCTTCAGGAAATGCACCTAAAAAGCTCACAGCAGTGGGGCAAAGAAATAACTGTTCTGTCATCCCTGTAGTCATCATTTTGAATCAAAACCATGATTTAGAGGACGTCTGATTCTAATTTATCTTTTTTTTTTTCTGATTGGCAAAGCTTCACTGCACCCTTTTCATCTTTAGGAAGAAATTTTCAAAGTGATTTCCTGAGCAGAACTCTCCTGCATTAGAACAACGGCAGTTTTGAAGTCTTGGGCATTATGTCCCCCAGTGAAGTGAAACTAAGACTTACATCTCCCTGTTTTGTCTTGGCTGTGGTCCTAATCTTTCAGTCCAAATTCCTCCAAAGACTGCAGAGTAAAAGAAGAAAAGGGAGAAGGCTTGACATGGTAAAAGCTTGAGCAATCCCAATGACTGTTTCAGTGAGAGGTGAACAAAAGAAGGGCCATTAAGCTGGGTTCTGCTCTGCTTTATAACCACACGACCAGTTATCCAAGCAGAATTTGGCTTCTTGAATTTACTGCCACTGTAAAACTTCCAACTTGCCCACATGTGGCACTTTTATAACGCTGGTCTGTACATGCTTTCTGGTGCCTGAAATGAGGATTGAGATGTCACAGACATGTAGCTGCAGTATGTCACTTATCTTCAGATCTTAAAATTGCAAAATATTAACTCAGCTGCAGATTTGGGGATTGTTTGCTCTTTCAAAGGCATTTACTGATCTCTCCTGGGTTATCTTTGTGTAATAGGGAGTTTATAAATGGTTCTGACTTTGGCAAATCGAACCTCGTGAGGCCCCTCTGATTTAGAAACAGTCATCTAGCTATTACTCTGAATGGTATAAAAGGAGGAGAGGTCAATTTAAAATGATCATTTGTGCTGCACATCCCCTTTGAGCTTTGATATTTTAATAAAAATATTGCATTAATATAGTTTAAATATTTAAATAATCTTTTACATATTTAAATGTGTTTTAGAATACAGTTGTATATATGAATAGGAAAGCAGAAGAATTAGTTTTAAAATTCTCTTGTCTTGGTTAGCATCCAAGAAGGTAACCTTATAAAAAATATCTAGTAATTCGATCTAATATTCTTTGAATGGAAAGTAATTAGTGTTTGAGAGTACATGAATTACTGTAGTTTTAAATTTTTTAATCTGAAGGTTTTTTGAGTGCTTTGTATTTGCATCATTTTCCAAATAATCTAGAAATTGCATGTACAATTTGAATGTTTCCCAGACTTTAAGGATGTTATTCTTATTGTAACCTTTTCTTTTCATTAGAGGGAAAACTGCTACTGAAGCCACAGATGACATTATCAATAACCATCTCCCTAAACTGAAAGAACTCAAACTAAGTGGTGAAATACATGTTAACAATATAGACGTGTTCTGTGAGAAGGGAGTCTTTGATCTGGAGTCTACTAGGAGAATTCTTCAAGCTGGAAAAGATATAGGGTTACAGATTAACTTCCATGGTGATGAACTCCATCCGATGAAATCTGCTGAGGTACATCTTTCTTAACATTCACTTAAGCCTTTTGCTTTGCTTTTGTGAGAGCTGAATCATTGAAAGAACTGCAGTTTTCAAAACCAAGGTTTTATTTTCTAAGACTTTGAAAATAGACCACTCATAGACATCTATTTCTATCACACAATAGAGAGTGCAGCCCTTGTGCAGCTTTGGAGTTAAGCCTTGGAGGAAGCCTTGACCTCTGGGACTAACGTGCACTGACTAGTCAAACATTGACTTTGCTTATCTTCTACATGGGATACAGATGGGGAAGGTGGATATCCATGAACCCAAGCATGAAAAAAACCCCATGATTTCTATGCAACTTGAAAAATCTTTATTCCTTAAACGTCCTGTTAGCAGCAACAAGTCAGATGCGCAGTGAGCACAGTCAGAGGGATGGTTTAGTCCAAAATAGGCTCCAAAATATCTTGATAAAGAAAGTCACTCTGAGGCTGTGTTTCACCATCATTTAAACGTTGCTTCCTTCCTGTGGGATCTGCTCAGGTTATCGCTGCTATATTTAAAAGAAAACAAACCAGAACAAAAACTTTATTGATCATAAAAGCCTTTTTGGTGCTTCACCATTGAAGGCAGGAGTTGCACTACTAGTTCTACAACCAGTGTCAGTTTTGTCAGCCCTTTTCTGCTGGATACTTTGTGAATAGGACTTGATAATAGTTTTATCCATAGCTGTCCCATATTTTGCATGTTCATCTGTTAAAAACAGCACTGAAGGTGCACTTTCACGCAGTGGATGGTTAATACCTTTTCGTGACTAACTTTTCCTGCAGTAAATTAGCAAATAATTTTTCTCTGTATTTTGTTTGTCCTTTCAAGCGTTCTTTATGATTTTTCGTTTAGTAAATTTTACATTAATAGTGAATTGTCTCCTCCAGTCATTTGAAAACAATATTACTTTACTGAATTAGTTGAGAATCGTGAGTAAATTTCTTGAAAATTTTCTTAGCTTGGAGCTGAACTAGGAGCCCGGGCTATCAGCCACCTGGAAGAAGTTAGTGATGAAGGCATCACAGCAATGGCAAGAGCTAAGTGTGCCGCTGTCCTTTTACCAACAACTGCCTACATGCTAAGGTAAGGCCACTAGATTGGAGGAAAACTTTTGTAACAGCAAAATCATATCTGTGTTTTTAGAGTCTTTTAATGTACAAGCATAAGCTTCTATCTATGCCTTAAGGATCAGGCTGGATAAGTGAAGATAATCACGAAAGAGCTGAATGAGCCTCCCCATACATTGTTCCTGTGGAGATCCTCAAAAATGAGGCAATATCCTACTTCTGAGAACTCTTGCAGTAGATTTGGAGTGGTTCAGTCAACACTGGAATTTGCCCTTATGACAGGCTAAGGTGATAGGCGTTCATTTAAAAGAAAACTGGTCTGGTTTTCTTTAATCCATTTAGACTTTGAAAACCAAATTGGCATCTTTTCAGGAAAATTACATCTGCAGTATATGTATTTGCTCTCTTGCAGAAGGTTTTCCTGGGAAATGAATCCTTTGGTTATCTAAAGAGCTGAAAGACCATGGGTAGCATTTTAAAAATCTCGTCTGATTTTACTCAGGCAACACTGAGCAGAATTGCCTTAAGAACACTATTTTCCATATGCAGATGTTCCAGATAAGCACAGATGGATCACCTGCTTATCCCTAATGCCAAAAATAAGCCAACTAGATGATGAGGACCATGACCCAGTAATACCTCTCCTTCTGTGAAGCGAAGATCCTTGAGCTGATTTTGGTTTATTTTCAGCAGCTTGCTTTCCAAGGCATTAAGGCTCATGTGATTGCCACCTGTGCTCACTTCTAGGTCTGTGCTTGTGTTTGTATTTATGGTTAGCTGTCCGTGTCCTGCACCAGTGCTTTTGAACCCAGTGGCTGACTCTAACTACATGTGCCGCCAGAATACATACCTCAGGGAGGACGTGTCATCCTGCAAACTGATCCCAGACAGGGAGGTAAAGGAGACAATAGACATGCAGCCACCTGTGGAAAAGGTTGCAGCTGTAACTCACGCGTTACTCCAGAGACTCCATGAGGTGGAAAGTTTATAACCTCAGGATAAATCTCAGATGGAGATAATAACAAGCCGTGGGAAATAAGGCCTTGTTTGTCCCCGTGTCTGGTGCACTATTTATTGCACACAAGGCTCCCAGTCTAACGCACTCTAAAAATGAAGAAGAGATATGACAAATAACTGGTTAAAGAGTATTAGAGGGCCGAAAGCCGTGCAACATATTAGAAGTTGCTATGAGGTGATGTGGTACATCCTTTGCTGGCCTCCCTCCGCTCCTTCAGTACCAATGATGAGAGCTCAGACCTCGACCGGTCATACCCTACACTGACTCCTGGTTTTAAGAAAAGCAGTAGTGGCCAGGGCTTCACCTGATGGCCAAATTGTGCAGCTGGAGAGTTGCTTAATGGTAAACAGTCTTTCATTTTGGCCTTTGCTAACCATTGCTTGCAGTACTCCTAAGGAGTCTGGCAGCAAGAGCACAGCAAGGGATGCAGAGGCTGGAAACACACTTGAGGATGGGGAACAGCTCTGCAGACAAATCTTTTTTGTCTTGCGGTTAAGTCCTGGAGCATCGTGTTTTGCAGGAGCAGGTGGTATTTTCTCATAAATCTGCCAAGATGCTTCTGTAGGGAGAGGATTGTCTTATAGCAAATGTAAGCTCTTCATCGAGAGCTCATTTACTGTTCTTTTCTGTTAACTGCAGTGGTTTTAATACTGCTTTTTGAGCAGCAGATGCTCTAATGTTTCATTTTTATTGTTACACTGGAATGCCATCCAGGGGGACCTGGACAAGCTCAAGGAATGGGCCCGTGTGAAACTTGTGAGGTTCAAAAAGGCCAAGGGCAGGGTCCTGCACCTGAGTCGGGGCAACCTGCAGTATCAGTACAGGCTGGGGGGTTGAGAGCAGCCCTGCTGAGAAGGACTTGGAGAAACTGGTGGATGAAAAGTTGGACATGAGCTGGAAATGTGCACTCACAGCCCAGAAGGCCAACTGTACCCTGGGTTGCATCAAAAGCAGCGTGGCCAGCAGGTCGAGGGAGGGGATTCTGCCCCTCTACTCCACTCTCCTGAGACCCCACCTGGAGTCCTGCATCCAGCTCTGGAGCCCTCAGCACAGGAAAGACATGGACCTGTTGGAGAGGGTCCAGAGGAGGGCCACAACAATGATCAGAGGACTGGAACACCTCTCCTATGAGAACAGGCTGAGAAAGTTGGGCTTGTTGAGCTTGGAGAAGAGAAAGCTCTGGGGAGACTTTATTGCAGCCTCCCAGTACTTAAAGGAGGCTTAAAAGAAAGATGGGGACAGACTTGCTAGCAGGTCCTGCAGTGATAGGACAAGGGGTAATGATTTTAAACTAAAAAGAGTGTAGATTTAGCCCAGATCTAAGGAAGAAATTTTTGACAATGTTGCGGGTGGCGAATAACTGATCCAGGTTGCACAGAGAGTTGGTAGATGCCCCGTCCCTGGAAACATTCAAGGTGAGGTTGGACAGGGCGCTGAGCAACCTGATCTAGTTGAATATGTCCCTGCTTATTGGGGGGGGTTTACTAGGTGACCTTTAAAGGTCCCTTCCAAACCAAACTATTCTATGATTCTGTTTTCAGACACAGTGTTTGGTGCCATTGGCTTTACAGCAACTATGGCTAAAACTTTTTAGAGAGTGTATTTCCTATGGCTGGTGCCCACCCTTGCAAACACCTACCAAGATTAACCCAGTGGCCGAACAATTCTGAAATGGCTATTCCAAATATTGAAGTTATTGAAGATATCTTTTGCATTAACATTGCTAAGTGGAAAAATACTCTAATGTATACAAATTAAATGCACAGCCTCAACTTACTCAATTGCCAACAGAATACCAGAATTTCCATGGCCTGGGGCCGGTGCTTTATACTGGCTGCTGCCACATGCTGTTACTGCAACAGCAGTGGATCACACTTCCCATTTATGCTGTCCATAGAGTGATAGATATTTGTCTCTAAAAGGATTAGTGGAACTGAATGCATGAATGTAGCCAAACTGAATGATGACTTTTGCTCTTGTAAATCATCGTGTAATAACTAAGCAAGTTGTACTGACAAGTGTCTTTTTCTCACTAGACTGAAGCAACCTCAAGCTAGAAAAATGTTAGAAGAAGGAGTTATAGTTGCTCTTGGCAGTGACTTTAATCCTAATGCATACTGCTTTTCAATGGTAAGCTATTCTTAATACTTATGACACCACAAAATTATGAAATCTCTTACCAGTACAACTTCTGTATAGAACTTGTGCACTTAAAATAGTCTTTGTATCTGCAAAGAGAGCTCTATGCCCAGCTTAGACAATTGTTCATGCTTATTTATATGGATTGGTACTTTTGCCAGAAATTCTTGAAACCAGTAGGAGTTTTATTCTTCATATGCACTGAGAGGCTTATAAAAAGGCTTTCAAGGTTCCTGATTGTAGAGTTCTCATTTTGGATTTGGCAAGATTTACATTATGCAGGACAACTCCTGCTGTTGCACAAGGAGGGAGGAGAATGCTCAGGGATTTGAGGTGTGAACAGCTTTATTTGTGTTACTGGTAACTCCCATTTTCCACTTAACTTGCCTATTAGCCTATGGTGATGCATCTGGCCTGTGTAAACATGAAGATGTCAATGAATGAAGCACTAGCAGCTGCTACCATTAATGCAGCTTATGCTCTGGGAAAATCGGACACGCATGGCTCCATAGAGACTGGCAAGCAGGGGGATCTTGTTATCATAAATTCATCAAGGTTTGTTCTTCCATTGTCATTTGAAATGTGATTTAACATAAGGGACTTTGTTTTTCACCCTATTGTGGATAGTGGAGAGGTTAGTGAATTCCTCGTGCTTTAGAAGTTATTTTCATCTGAAAAAGGGACACTGCTGGCATTTTAGACCCACTTTCATTCTCCTTAATCACTCCAGTGGAAAATAAAGTCTACAACTTTTGGGGCTAATATTACAAATAATCCATGCCTAATTACAAATTACCTAAAGATAATACCTGTTTATTTTGTGGAATTCTCTGCTGATTTGTACATTATGCAGCATCATGCAACAAGAGATCAACATGTGAACATGGAGTAGTGTTTTCCAACGGTTCAAGCAAATCTTTTATAACTGCCAGGTATACTAGGTATGTGACCTGCTTTTATGCAAGTCTGGGTATTCTTAAACATGTTGTTGTCTTTTTAGGTGGGAGCACTTGATTTACCAGTTCGGGGGACATGAAGCATTGATCGACTATGTTATAGTTAAAGGAAAAGTGGTCTATCAAAATGAGAGCTGTGGGACAATGAGCAGTTACTGAGAGAAGACAGTAATTTAGGAAGCTACTGTCATCAAATTAGAATGGAATACTTCTAATTTTCTATTCTGTAGACAAATCAGATTTGTATTTACTGGTAAATTGCTTGCTTGCTCACCTTACCAGCCCTCTTATTCAAGTAAACTTTACCAGGCATTACCCGTCTGGTGCATCTTTATGTCCATTGTCCTTCTCTCCACTGCATGAAAATAATTTCTAATTGTACCCATTTGAAATAAAACAGTTTCAAAAAATGGTTTCCTATACAATATTAATCTATAAAATTATTATATTTGAAAGTAACCCCAACAAACCATGAATGAATGAAGAAGTTTGGATCCACGTAAAATTTATTGGGAAGAGTGATGTTAAGTAACCTGTGACGGAGGGTCAGGGGCTCAGGCATGCACATTTGGAATGGCCCTTGGCGGTGCTGGGAGGCCACAGCATCCTGAGGAAACATTCATACCTCCCGGGTCTGCTCAGTCTTGAACTCAGCAGATACCAGGAACCATAACCGTGGTAGGAAGCACAGTATCTTACCTCTCCAAAATACCAAGTTACCTGGTTTCTACAGCCTTGAAACTCAATGGGAGGCAGCAGCTGGGAGCCCAGCAAGGTACTGCTTATCAGCTGATCTGCAACATCCTGCCTTGCTGAGGATCTCACAGCTCCTTCAGGGCTATAGCGGCACAAGAAAAAGGAGGAGATGAAAATGCAATCAGGTACACCACTCACTGGGCTGCTGAAATTTGGAGTACACTGTAAGTCAGAGGTTGAATCAGGCCTACCGTTGGAAATCAGTGATGCCAAAACCTTACAGTTTACTCTCCGAGGCAGTTAGCCCAGTGAGGTCTTGGTGAGTACAGACAACTTTCAATTTCAATTACCGTGAAATTTAATAGAAGATCACATGCAGTGTGATACAGATATTCCAAAACAACCCGACTTGATTTATTCTAGGCAGAATCTGAAATAACACGAGACATGTTTGTTGATGGGAATTTGAATATGCTTCTGATTACAAGTTTAGTGTGAGTTTGATGACTCCTACTCAGAGCAATGTCAAACCTTTAAGATCCTGGTGTTTTTTGAATCTCTCTTTTCTTTCAGCTACTACTTTTTTCTGGGGCTTGTCCCATCATTTGGGGATGTGGTGCATAGAAAAAAGGATGATACAGCTCTAGAGTTCAAGCTGCTGCAGTGTTTAAGCAGAGAGTCTGGGTAGAGAGGGTCTCTGCACACTGACTGGGGCTTTTCTTCAACTTTTCAAATGGATGGTAGCTGCAGAAACAGAAGGGCTTAACTTTCTTAAGATGAAGTAATAAAACTACACCTGGCAAGCATGAAGAACTTGGCATCAAAAATAATTATTGATATAAGCAGGCAACCTAGTCTGTGGGACAGAGCAGAGCTCTTTACTGAACTAGACCCCTGAGGAAGGACAACAGTCTCGTTCTGATTAGCAGGTATTTGAAAGCCATCACAAGCATGTATGAGCTTTATTATGACCTCTTGATCTCCCCGAGCCTTGGGCACATCTGTTAACATCCAAAATACCTAAGGCACCCCATAGAGTATCCTTGTTCATGCTTTATTTCATCAGGCTAGCCAACTAAATCAGTTCTT
>NW_010561007.1:4071-6195 GCF_000687285.1 Phaethon lepturus | reverse complement strand
ATCATTTCTAAAATTGATCTAATCGCATCCCTGCCACTAGATGCGTTTTCCTGCAATCAGATGTTGAACCAGATGTGGGTGTGGACCTTTGTTTTTGTAGAGCTTGGAAGAACAACTGAAGTACGCAATCACATGGTCCATTCTGCCCAAGACAGCACTCATAAATAATGTTTATGCAGGTCATTGGGGAAAGCTGTCAGAGTACGAGCAGAGGCGTTTCTGAAATGCAGTGTGTGGCCAGCACGGTGCCTCTCAGCGTAAGTAGGTGTGGTGCGAAGCTGAGGCCACCGTGCTGCAGCACGTGCTGGTGGTCCCTTGGTCCCAGGCAGCCAAAAGTGGAGGTGAGTGGGAAGCAATGCCCAGCACCTCCTCTCTGAAGTGCCTAAGGCATTTGAGAGACCAAGATTGCATAAGGAAAACCTCAAGTATTCTCTCGTTGGACAGGAATAGGCATTCATGGCCTGAAACTACTGGAGTAAAGGGATTCTGAACGAGCTCTGACTGGAATGCCAAGCCATGACCTTGCCCAACCAGCTCAGCCGAATCCAGTAGTCATTTGGGAGTATGCCCCAGGGGTATAATTAGTGGCAGGTTTGCAGTTAGAGGATGTGGTTATGATTCAGTGGTGCAGTCGGCTTAAGTGGTTCCTGATGGCCAACTACACGGTCCTTGCCAGGGAAGGCACACCGCACTGAAATGTGGGAAGATTTTGTTTGCTTGTTTTTAACGTGGCTCGCTTCAGCAATGACATTTACCGTGCTGGCTCCCGCAGCCGCTGGGAGCAGGATATAGGTAACAGCGTGGCGGGTGGGAACTCCTGCTTTGCTACTTAAGGAACTGTATTGCTTAGCCATAAAATGAGGCTGAAGGAAAATGGTTAACCCTACAAGAACATAAGCCTGGCTGTTTGTTCTCATGCTTGATTTTAATTAATACTTGGTTTTATACAGAATGGAACAGCTTCAGGAGGAGATTGAGATACGCCTGCTACAGAGACCCTCCAGCTGAAAGGGTAGGGACTTACTTGGCACATGGGGGAGAGACAGAGGCCAGAGATGCTGCAAATCAGGTGCAGAAGGAAGGAGCTAAACTGGGATGTCACACGCCATGGGTGGGTACCCTAGTTCCCAGGTTTTCTGGCCAGGTTAGTTGTTTCCCTGCTAGCTTGCCAACAGGCATGAGTCCTCTCCTCAGGGCACATTTGACACGACAGGTCTCAGACACGCGAGGGTAGCCCCACACTAGTGCTTTGGCTGCCCCTTGCAGCATTACCGATAGCCTGGGAAGATTTCCAGCCCATGCTGGACCTCCTGCAGCCCTGGGTATCAGACCGCTAGTGCCAAGGCTGGTGGTTGTTAATCAGCCTTTACTGTCGTCGCTGCACCACGATGTGAAGTCTAAGCCCTGACTCTTCCCGTGGAAAAGAAAGCCTGTGCCAGAGGGTCAGTGTTGTAACACGGAGCACGCTACAACACGAGCCCCTCTGTGGGGCCAGGGCCCTCGGCTGCCAGGCAGATAGCCAGTGAGCCATGGGAGCGTAGCTCTGGGTGCTATTGCTTCAGCACTGGCTCACATCCACCCCTCCTACACCGCCTCTTCCTCCTCCCCGTTTTCTGGCCCCTGTTCCACCTGTCCTCCTTATTTCCAGATTAAGCTTTTGCTTTAGATTTTCATCATCACACATGACAGGAAAATAGATTTCTACAGCCATATGTGAAGTCTCAGTTTATTTATTGCAGGTGTGAGCCCAAAGCTCTTTGAAAGTTGCATTAAGTGTAGTCCATCACCAGAATACAATATATTTGTTCTGAAGCAATGATCTCCATAGCACATTTTCATGCACACAGCTTTTCTGATTTGTGAAGCTCTAAAAATGCTCTTGTTAGACAAGAACCTGTGCCTCACATATAATCTGCAAAAGAGAGGATAATTAAGTGTAAAGATAATTTTGCTTGTGGCAGAATGAAGGGGACCACAGCAGTTACCCAAAGGAAAAAAAAAAAAAATGAGACTATCAGACCTAGACTGGTTGGTATCATTGGCACAGAAGAAGAGAAAACAAGTGAAGAGCTGACAAAAGAAATACAGGAGGCCCTGTATAAAACATCCACTGGTTTCAGCAGG
>NW_010561007.1:0-3949 GCF_000687285.1 Phaethon lepturus | reverse complement strand
AGCAGGAGTCTGAATGTTTTGTGTTCAGAAGGTAATTCTGAAATTCAGAAAAATTCAGTCAGGAAATTCAGTCAAAACCACAGTATTATGACAAAGCTGTCTTTCACACATGAGGAAACCAGTGAATAATTTCTCTACTATCTGTATGTGCTCTTGAGCTAGTCACTCAGGTCCTTTGGGTCACCTGGAGAAACCATGTTGAGTTCGAGTAGAACAGCCACCCTTAGGCAAGGTCCTGGAGAGGATCTGTTCTGTACCAGAGGACCACAACTCTTAAAGTTCATTCTGATGCCTGTGGTCATGACCAACACCCGTATTCACTTCCAGCAATCCCAGGGAGAAAGCTGTTGGTGAAATGGGTCTCGATTCAGGGATGTGTTCCCTCCTGTACTTTTCAATGTAAGGTTTAGCCACTTCCCACACCTGCGAAACAAGAAAGTGAAACAACAGAGTCAGACCTGCGAAAAAAAAGGTCAGATAAGACATCAACACACAAGGTCAGGAAACCCTGTAGAAAAGTTACTGGGATGGAGGTGAGAATTACAGACCTACGTAAATATGCTGTACACGGTCAGCAGAACCAGGGAGGCAGCCAGAGTGAGGTTTAGGGAAGAGCATGTGGATGGAGTTGACAGGGGACAGGAAAAGATACAGCTCCTGGGGGACAAGGTTTTCGAAAGCATTCAAGGTGAAAACGCTGCATCTTGTTATCAGGTTAATGCTCTGTGTGCCATAGTTGGGACAGGATCACTGTCACTTGCTACAAAACCACTTGGTCATGAAGGGGATGAGGAAGCAAAATGGCATCTGGCATGGACAAAATAAAAGGGAAGGGACAGCTGCTGGGGTTTAAGGCAGAAAAGGAAAACGTTCTACAGTCTCCTTTGTCTCCCCCCCGTAAGGGCTGCAAGGCAAAAAAAAAGGAATATATTTTAAAAACAAAGAAAATAGATAGATCCCATAGCTGTATAAACACTTGGCCCAGGTTAACACACTTCTCCACTGCTATTCCCTCACCCACATCCCCTTACTGCTTCCAGACCATGCCCAAGGGCCTCCAAGCTGAGGCACACTCACTGCCCCAGGAATGAGCACCACCATCTGAAGTGACTGCTGATTTCTCTGGACATCTGTGGGGTTACAGGACCCTGCCCTCAAGCGATCCGAAGTTGGACCTATGTCCGGACCCGGCCAGTTTTAATAATGTAAGCTATTTATTACACAGGGCAAGTTTAAGAACTGATTTCTAAATCTATCCCACTAAAACTAAGGAAAACCCAATCTCAGAAAATCTGGTGGGTTCATCCCAGGCAGAAGAGTGCGTTTAGCGAGGTCATCCGGCGAACGCATGGAGGGGTATTTCCAAAGCAAAGCTGCAGCGTGCTCCTCAGGACAGCCCTACCGCACATGCCAGAAGTCAACACTTGCCTTCTGCTCCACGAGCAGCCGGTGAGCTGCTTCAATGTCGGGGGCCATGAAGCGATCCTTCAACCAAGGCCTGTAACGAGACACATTGCGAGCATTGGCCAAATATTAACCACAAC
The DNA here is from genome assembly GCF_000687285.1 of Phaethon lepturus. Classification (NCBI taxonomy): domain Eukaryota; kingdom Metazoa; phylum Chordata; class Aves; order Phaethontiformes; family Phaethontidae; genus Phaethon; species Phaethon lepturus. The sequence continues at coordinate 2,405 of NW_010561007.1, read as the reverse complement.
TGCCGGCAGCCGGTTTCCAGACAGGTAACCTCTGGGGGAGGCGTTTATCTGGTCTTACCTCACAACGGAGCGCACAAGGTCGTAGACCTTCTCCAATGGGGTTGTCGTTCTCAGAGGGCGTAGGAATTCAATACCCTGGCAGGCCGCGAGCAGCTCAATAGCCAGCACTAGGAAATGAGAAGCGTGAGAGGGATTTTTGGCAGGTACGGCTCATGGTGACGTTTCCCTTCTAGAGCTATCCCTGCCACTTGTTCTGGCCAGTATGATGTGGTTTCAGGCAATGCGAAAAGACTGGCGGATCCACACACCCTAGAGATGCAGCCCAGCAGCAGGATCGTTCTATGTATGGTGCTGGGTGCGGTATCCAGCATTTTAGCAAGCACGTTTTGGGTGTGCTGCCATACAAACGTTTCAGTGTGCCAGGAACTCCTGGTCACCACAGTCTTAAATCCATAGGAATCTCCTCCAGGGTACCTTGAATACTCAAATTAATGGCCATCATACATCAGAAAGTCTCTTTAGGACTGAGAAGAAAGGGGCCTGAGCTATAAAAGAAAGTTCTGCCTACGAAGCTTGCAAGAGCCCACATGAAAGCACCAGTAAAATTACAGAACTTTGGAAGAGAGTTTTGTTTTGAGAATTTTTGAGAGTTCTGTTTTGAGAATTTCGCACTGTGTTTGCCCACCTCACAGCTGATTGTTATTGGCATTAGTTCCTCTTCTTCACAAGCCAATTCACCCAAGGAAGCGAGTGAACCAACTGGATCGAGGACACACTGTTTCTCAGCCCGACGTCGAAACAGACAGTTTTTCAAACTCATTTCTCTGCACACGAAAACTGAATTTCTATAGAACTAAGTCTTCAGAGCACTCAAATGTATAAACTTAAGTGGGCAAGTGAGCTCAGTATTTGTGTGCCATGTATTACTGTGCTCTTCCACTAACAGCTGACATCTGCACACCATTTGCCAAATAAATAAACGCATAAATAAATAAAAAGCAAGGGAGAAATCTGTCCTTGTAAGCAAGAGAGGAAAGTTTTGTGGAGTGTCCTGCAGTAAGCGGTTTTGTTTCACAAGAAACACTTAGTGCTAGATTTACCTCGTTTCTGTTAGAAAGATCCAAATGCTTGTAAAAGTATGGACTTAGTATAATACTCTTCAGACACTTCTTTCAGATGCATTAACTCCTTTTTTCTTAAAATATATCTAAAAAGAATGGCACTAATATCTTCATTTAGTTACATACATAATGCCGGTCTGGAAATCAGCTTTTTAATTTTACCTTGTTCCACGTGTTCAATAACTCTCAAAGCTTTTCTTGCAGCCCATCCTCCCATGGACACATGATCCTCTGTAGCCGCACTGGTTGAGAGGGAATCCACAGAAGAGGGGTGGCACAAGGCTTTGTTCTCAGAAACTGCAAAAATCCGGTGCAATGAATGTAGGACAGAATGGGCACGAGACAGCAGAAGCAACGGCCAACCTGGAGCAAAGAGCTTGTCCATGACCTCAGGTCCAACTATTGTTCCTCTTTCAAGAACGCATCGATTTTTTACCTGGATTGAGTAATTTGTAATAAACACCTAAAAAACGACCATTGCCTCTGAAAACAGTAACCAATATCAATCTTTAGATGCAAATATTAACCAAATATAGGAAGACTGCTCGCTTCTCCCCTGTCTTCGGGGTTGAGTTGCCCTGGCTCAAAGGCCTGATGGAAACTGAAGAAAAAGAGTAGACTGAAATAGAAGCCTGGTCTTGCCTGTTACTTCGAGGCAACTCTTTGCAAAGAGCATTGGTTCCCTTTGCGTTTGGTCACAGATACTGCCCCTACCCTGGTTTCAAGAGAGCTAGAGATCAGCATCTGGTCTCTTCTCATCAGAGCTGAGACCTTTGCAGAACTTGCTCCAGGAAGATGCTGGTACAAACCCTCTCCCACCCTCCTCGCCTCGCTACCAGGCTGCCCACGTTCCTCCCCAGGCATGCACACCCCTGAGGGTGGGAGCGCTCCGGCTTTGAAAGCCGGGTGCAAGGCTTGGAGTAAGTCTCTCAAACCCTGCCCAAAAACGAGGGGAATTTAGCTGCAGGAAGGGCTGTAGGCACCATCCAGCGACAACCTGAGGTTGAGAACAGCTCTTTTAGAAGAGAAGAAACAAAGTCTGCATCCACCGTGCTCTGGCTACACGCAGACCTTTCCTTTCCGAAGCCCAGCAGGCCGCCGCGTTAACGCCCTCGCCAAATTAGTGGCTCCAGAAAAGCAACAAGAGCAACGGAGAGGTTGCTCGTGACACCGACAGTGTATTTGGAGTGACACAGGCCAGGGCCGGCGCCCAGCCGGCGCGTTCGGGCGGGCGACGGCAGGTCCCGGGGAAGCTGCCCGTGGCTGCCGCAAACAGCTCGCTCC
>NW_010561006.1:11707-28012 GCF_000687285.1 Phaethon lepturus | reverse complement strand
AGTTCACGATCAACTCAGAGGCTCAACTGTGTACCCGTTGAGCAATGCAAAGCATTCAGTGTGAGTATTCAACAGAATTCGAGGGGGATATTTAAAAGGTACCTTTGAACATATCTATCTCTTTTACCTTTGTACATATCTATCTCTTTTCTCTACATCTCTTTATGCGCCTAATCTTAGTAAGTTTTAGGTTGACTATGCTGCTAAGTTTTACATGATTTGATACTGTGATTTATTTCAGTATCATTAGTGAAATTAATTGCTGTTATTTTGTATTAGATTGTTGCTATCCTAAAGTTATACCAAACACAAAATATATCACCACATCAGAATCCCCAACACCCTATCCCTTTAGTCATAAACCATTGACCAAGTCTGGGACTAGGAGCGGATTTTGGTCCACTCTGAACCTCATGACCCAATGGGAGGGTCTCTCCTACTTGCTACTTGCAGCCCATAAGGCCAACTGTATCCTTCATCAAAAGAAGCGTGGCCAGCAGGTCGAGGGAGGTATCTGTGCCCCTCTACTCACTCTGATGAGACCCCACTTGGAGTCCTGCATCCAGCTCTGGAGCCCTCAGCGCAGGAAAGACATGGACCTGTTGGAGCGGGTCCAGAGGAGGCCACAAAAATGATCAGAGGGATGGAACAGCTCTGCTGTGAGGACAAGCTGAGAGAGCTGGGGTGGTTCAGCCTGGAGAAGAGAAGGCTCCAGGGAGACCTTGTTGCAGTCTGCCAGTACTTCAGGGGGGCTTATAAGAAAGATGGGGACAGACTTTTTAGCAGGGCCTGTTGCAATAGGGCAAGAGGTAATGATTTTAAACTAAAAGAGGGTAAATTTAGACTAGATACAAGGAAGAGATTTTTCATAATGAGTGTGGTTCAACACTGGGACAGATTGCCCAGAGAGGTGCTAGATGCCCCACCCATGGCAACGTTCAAGGTCAGGTTGGACGGGGCTCTGAGCAACCTGATCTAATTGAAGATGTCCCTGCTCATTGCAGGGGGGGTGGACTAAATGACCTTTAAAGGTCCCTTCCAACCCAAACATCCTATGATTCTGTGATCTCTATGTGATAGACTCTAGGCTGTATATGACTTGAGAAAAAATACATAAACTGGACAATTTCTTATATAGTCCACACAATGTAGGAAAGAGTAGGCTTGTATGTTGTTTGTATGTATGAGATCTTGATTCACCTTTTTGTCTTGATGTTTGTAAAAAATTTTGAAGTTTTCCCCTTGGAAGTAATGCATGGCTGCCACCTAACATGTGACCTGTCCACCAAATGCAGAAGATGACCATATAATTGAATTAGACTCATGTAATTGATGGGACTGCAGAAAGGATGGGATGCAACAAAACATTGAAAATTTGATGTTGAAAAGCTGCTGATCCACTATAACATAAAAAAGGGCATGACCCTGAGGTCGATCTTTTGAGTGAAAGGGGAAGCTGAGCATCTTTATGGCAACTCTGAACTTTTCTGCTTACCAGACTTTTCCATATAGCTTGTACTACTTCATTAAGTTACTCTCTGACTTCTTAACCATAAGTGAAAAAGTAATTGCTTAATAATATTAACTTTATAAATCTGGATAGACAGAACAGTTCTAATTTAGTAATAATGTTGCTAGGTTTCTTCTAGATTTCTTTATCTTTGCTTTGATTTTTTTTGTTTCTCATAATAAGCCTGGGCTAGGCAGGAACAAGCAGAAAGCCTGAGCTCATGAAACATCAGTTCCTATTTTGCTGATCTGAATAGTTTGGACAATTTTCATAAACTTTGAATGTTTATCCAAAGTGAGCTTTTAATCCATTTGAGTTTAATTTTGTGTTATTTTGTGTTATCTTCCTGATTTTTAGATTCTTTTTGTTCTTCATGATAAAGTGTATTTGCCTGATGGAAATATTGGGAAATCTTCATTCTGTTTTCAATTAGAGATAAACAGGAATCAAACCTCTGGATCTCAACATTTATGAATTTTGAGGAAACTTAGATGAGAGCCAAAGTCTGGAACTCTCTCTTTTTTGGAAACTGTTAATTCTGGATGAACTTTACCATGTAAATCATATGCCCCTGCTTTTCAAAATGATGATTGACTGTGATTCTTATCAGTAGAAATAAGACAGACAAATTCTGGTGTTTTGCCCTGAAAAATGGGGCTAGATTCTTTAATAAAATTTTAAAAAATATTTCACATTAAAATTTTGATTACGAAGTCATCACTTGGACATAGCTGCTAACAGGTAGTACTATATCTGAATTACAAGAGTTTCTAAAAGAGCTGAAGTGGGTGAAAAGTAGGGAGAATTTTCTCATTGTCACCCCTATACTTTCTGAGAAGATAAAGATTCCTTTTCATCATACTCATTGTATGATACAGGATTCATTATAACTGTAGGACTAAATAGTTGAGTCAGTTTTGAAGAGGTCAATCAGAAGCTGGTAATCAAGGTCAGATGCAGAAAAAAAAGAGATTTTCCAGTTTAGGATAAAAGCATATGCATACTATTTCCATAGTATTCTATTGGAACTGTCCATCAGTATTAACATGATTACACTTCACATTTGTCTATAAACTTTCCCTATTATGAAAAAGGAGGAAAACCCTGGAACAGGTCTATGCTCTGCAGCACACAAATAGACAGTGATATAAAGAACAGTCAGAAGAAGCCATTTTCAGTGTACAACCATCCTACAAAAATTAGGAATTATTTTTGAGTGCTACCTACCAGTATTTAAATTATTGCTTTAAGTAAGATCCCTTAAGTAAGGGATCTGACAAAAAGATTCATATCCTACATGACTTCTTTCTTCTTGACTCTGCAAGGAAAAGTGATGGTTAGAGAAATGGCTGTCCCCATTTCATGCTAACCCAATGTCCTGGTTTCATCCAGGATAGAGTTAATTTTCTTCATAGAAGCTAGTGTGAGGCTATATCTTGGATTTGGGATGAAAAAAATGTTGATAAGGTGCTGATGTATTGAGTTGCTGCTAAGCAGTCAAGGACAGTCCAGCTTCTTATGCTGGCCTGCTAGCAAGAAGGCTGGGGGTGCACGGGAATTTGGGAGGGGACACAGCCAGGACAGCTGACCCAGGCCGGCCAAAGAGATATTCCATGCCATATAACATCATGCTCAGTCTATAAAGCTGGGACAAAGAAGAAGGAGGGGATGGAGGGACATTCGGAGTGATGGTGTCTGTCTTCCCAAGAAACCATTATGCGTGATGGAGCCCTGCTTACCTGGAGATGACTGAGCACCTGCCTGCCCATGGGGACTGGTGAATGGATTCCTTGTTTTGCTTTGCTTGTATGCGTGGCTTTTGCTTTACCTATTAAACTGTCTTTATCTCAAACCATGAATTTCCTCACTTCTACTCTTCTGATTGTCTCCCCCGTCCCACTGTGGGTCTTCCGATTGCCTCCCCCGTCCCACCGTGGGGGAGTGAGCGAGTGCCTACGTGCTGCTGAGTTGCTGGGTGGGGCTAAACCACGACACCCAAATTCTGTGTTTTTAAAAAGTTTATAGTTGTTATGATCTGGCCAAATTAAGGTTATGGAAATTAAGCAAGCCTTGTGTTTTCTTTAACAAACCAGAGTAAGAGGTGAGAAAGGGTTTTTCTTATCATCTTCTGCACAAAACTTACTGGTTTTAAACCCATGTTATTCAACTGTAACTGAAGATATTGCCTGTAAAATTTTCAGCTTCCTTCTTTTCTAAAGTGTTTCATGTCAAAGGAATGGAAGATAGATGGTGTCCTTCAGACAAGGAGGTCATTTTGGGGCACAAACTCATTAACATAGTAAAAAGAGCTTTAAACTTGTTTCAAAAGCCCACAGGGCAAAAGTCCAGAGGCAAATTAAAATCCAAACACCAGCAACAACAATTATTGATCTAGTGGTGTGGATGGAATCTGAAGACGAGCAAAAATCAGAAATGCTGCTGGAGAGACAAGAATGAAAATAACAGGGCAATCTGTGGAGAATCTATGCACAAGACGAAAGGATTCAGTGGCTGAAGATTGAAACAATGACATAAAGAAGTGGCAGATGATGAAATGTAACACCAAACTGGAATGCTGGTTGCAGAGGAGCACAGCTTGTATCTAAGTCAAGTGAGAGCAAAAAAGGAATAGGTGCTACTATATACATCAAGGATAGTCATAGAAATTGAATTGTACCGTCATTTAAGCTTTTTCCAGCTATATTCTTTTCTGGGTTTTGTACTTCTGTAAGTCCTCTTGAGTCATTAGGGTTTGTTGCAAGAATACAATTCATATGCTTATTTGTCTAACAATGTGAACTTGATACTTAATTTTTTTTAAATTGAGTAAAATTTCTACAAATAATTCTATCAACCCCATGAGATAAACAACTGAGCTGTTTTGATTTGATCCAGTAGAGGGCAATGACACCTATATACAATAGCTATTTCGGTACTCCATGAATAAACACCTTTAAAGTTATAGTGAGAATAATCACACCACTCCCCCTTTTAACCTTTCAGACATCAGGTTAATTAGGCAGAACTCCAGTTCATACATATTATCCCAAGGGAACACGTTACTGTATATTTTTCCTTTTTGATGTACAGCTGCAGTATTAAGTCAGGCATGATTTACATATATGATGCGATAATTAGGCCTAGGAGCCAGGATGAACCCATATACTGTGGATAACTGGTTTAGCTTGAATAAGATAAGCTTGAAGATATTACATGAATATCATTTTTATGATTGAAAACCTGATAAATATTGCATATTGCTGGAAATATTACCCTGTGGCTGCTCTAGTGGCAGCCTCAACCACCTAATACTCTCCAGAGAAGGTTTATTCTCTTTCTGTGTGTAAGTACAATTATTATTTACCATTTTTTTAGTGTGGTCTGTGTCCTAAGGAATTCACCATCTAAATTAGTCACAGATAGGTGAATACTAGGAAGGAACTAATGAAGGAAGGCAGAGAGAAAGAATTTATCTAGGTAGGTCATAAACTGTGTATTTCAGAATCTTCTGTAATATTTATAAAAACTTTGCTCATATTCTTTCATATCTAGCCTCTCCTATTCTCTGTGTTGAAGTTGACTAGGTACATTCTCTATATACTACCATTATTTATTTTTAAGGCGATAAACAAGACATCCCCTTAATTCAAGGTACATTTTATAATTAAAGCCATTGGCCTCTAATACGGCTTCACTTTGTATTTCCTTGCTGTGTTAAATCCAAGATATATTACAAGCTTATCAGAGTAGGTCTTTCACTTCCAAGCTACTTCTAGAAGAGCATCTTCTATCATACCTCGAAATGAGTCATTAGGGCAGTTCAAGTATTTTATGTTACTTAAACCTGTAATGAAGTTATCAAGAGATTTTATATAGGAACTTAGGAGTTCATCCAAATTCTCAAAACTGTAGAATTGTGTATTGATTGTGTTGTTTACATGACGATATACATTGATTATTATTCAAGATCTGTGTTAAGAAGCTTGTACTGCATTCCAGTACAATGACTGGACAAATTAGCTTAGGAGGCCTCATTATTCAGTGAATATTGTTGACAGGTGTGCTTAACTCTGTACAGAAAGGCTAAAAGGATGAGATATATCACCTGAAGATTTTGCCACCTATGATTAGACAGATAGAGTGATCGGATGGGACAAGCTATTAGACAGATGTGGTATGGTATGGGAAAACTTCCGAGGGGTTGTCAAGAATCTGATAACATAATGACTGATTCTAATCATGTGCGTATGTTGACACTTCTTGGTAAGTAAAATATTATAACTGGGAGGGATCTTCTGATGTTTCAACTGAACTGGGTTTTGGTGAAGGATTTGAAGACAGACAGATTCTGGAAGAATAAAATTAACAGTACAAGGTGGAGCTGGGAAGGTGGTAATTAATAGGATATCAGTACTGGCATTATTTGCAAACTAGAAAGGAAAATGGAAAGGTAATACAAATGAAGACAAAAGAAATAGTCCATGGATTTGCCTGTCTAAAATTCATTCTCAGGTTATCATTGACACTGGGACAAACCTGCCTCTCCTCCTTCCACAGAGTTTGAATCCAAACCGTTATCTGAACACTGAGAAAAAGCGGAAGCATTTAAATGGGTTTTATTTGAGGTTACCTCAGTAAAGAATGATTTGTCATAACTAATAAATAATTCCTTACTACTAGCTGTGTGATAATTTTTATGTTATTCAAGTAACTTGGGACTTCGTTGGTGGTGGTGTTTTATTTTGCTTTTTTTTCTTCTGTGAGTACATTGAGGTCACTTCTGATCAGTCTTTGGAAGGTTGAAGAAGCCTGTGAAACCCAGTTTCTAGAGTAGTCTGCTCTTGTTTGAAATGGGTAATATATACTTTAGTGTTTAAAATAGAAATGAGTCAAGCAAATCATATGTTTGCTATTTACAGAAACTTTTTTTAAGGTTTGGTTTTTTTTTTTTTTTCCTGTCTAAAGTTATATTAGAAAGAATTGCCACACAGCTACTGCAAATCTGGATAAAATCTGTAACTTCGCATCTAAATTTATCATGAGTTTTTAACTATTTCAGAGAAATACTGACATCTTTTTAACAACAAAAAATGAGTTATGGTTTGGGATTTAAAGTGCTTTAAGAAATTACTAGATTGATTATGAATTCTGGATGGTTTGAGTGTACCTATATGGTTATTCAAAACCCAAACATTGGGAAAAAGTCCATAATGCTCCACGATATAAATGTGATTCATAACTCTGAGGATGATAAATTCTTGACTATAGAATGCTCCAGCCCTGATGCAAACAGGCTGGCTTTTGTGTCATGCTGAATATCACACTCTGGGACAAGTTAGTCATGTCTAGATATGCAAAATTATGGTAACTGAGAGGTACTCCATTTTCTCTAAATTAGATATTGTTCTTTAGATTTCAGCATAGTGTCCTGCCAATAAACCAAGCCTGGTTGTCTCTGATTAAAGTAGTGATATACTGAAAACCTTGTGGGCTTGTGATAATGACAACATTGGCTTTTAGGCACACTGGTTTTACTTTTTTTCTTATTTTAGCATGCATTTTTTATGTCATGACTGTGCATATTCCTTTTCAGAGTAAGTGTGGAGCTGCTGTAAGTGTCTTAATGTGCTGAGATAAAGAAACGTGTTCCAAAACCAGTATTTTGAGTCATGGTTCTCACATCTTAAGAATGAAAATGAGTTCATTGGTGCCTGCAAATTTCTTGATTTTATCTGGATTTGTAGAGTTAGTGATAACATAAATGTTTACTTCAAGGTGGGTGAATGAGGCTTTACGTTTTCTCAATACAGTCACGTTGCTCTGTCAATCCATGTACTGTATGGGACATATTGTCTAGAACTATCATTTCTGATGTATCTTTAGACTTTCACAGATTGCTGTATGAGATTAATGCCATGGAGCAAAAGGGGGACAGTTTGTCTTAGCTCAGTTTATACCTTTTCATGTTTCTTCTGGGAAATATTCCTATTGTCTCAAGTGTCATCCTATATGCCTTCCAGTTTTGGAAACTCCATTCTCTTTGTTTTGCTGTGCATTAAGAGTTCCAAGGCTCAGATTTCTAAGTCTTGCAAGACAAATATTGAATTCAGATTTTTCTAAGTAAAAACCCCTTAAAATGTATTTATTTGTATGTTTAAATAAACACATATTTTGTTAATCATCTGGGATTTTGTTTTTTATTTGCAAAATTTATACAATTGAACCTTCATATAAAATGCCAAAATATGTGACTGTCTTTAAAATTATTAGTTTTTTATAAATCTATAAAACTTTTTGTTATAAACTTTATTAACAAAAGCAGTAGTTAACAGATATAAAAATAAGCAAGTTACATAACCATGGCAGGCTCCTGCAGTCTTTAGCTTTTCCCCACAAATGACATACACAACATTCTTGGCTGGAGATTTATTCAAAACACATTTCAAAGACACAACTGTAAAACATTAGACCCTTCCAAAGAGCAAATTGACTAATGGGAAGAAACAAGACAGACCTGCTATGCAAGGCAAAAGAAGTCTCTACCTAACCCAAATTCTAGTTTCCAAGAAAGCTACCAGCTATATAAGTCAGGAAGAAACAATTCTTCTCTTAAATTCACTTACTAACTTGGGATAACCACAAACGGCTTTATACAGTCTGTAATCTCCCTGTTGATATCCTTCCTTTTATTTATTGCGTTCATGTTGCTGGTGAGTGTCTTCCCAAGATAGGACATAAGAGAAGATTATAATCAACCTACAGTTTGACTCCTGAATAAAGACATGGTCATTTTCTAGTCTAAAGATCATGTTCACACCCAAGAATATTGGCACAGTGATGGTCTAGCATGAGGCAGATCACCAGTTTCTTAGGTTTCAATGCTTTCATGTTTACTTTACATCTGAGGTTAAGTACTGGTGGACACATATTCACTCAGAGTTGAAACAATCTGTATAATAATTCCTAATTTGTTCTCTTTGCTGCCTCTTAATGTCAAGTGGTAACTTTTGGTCTAGCTTGTTGTCTTTTAAAACTTATTTGACAGAGCTAATACAAACAATATTGAGGGAAGGGAGAAGAACTCACAGATCAATCAGCTGAACAGAATGCTGAACGTTCTCTACTTCTCTCAAATATTGCAGACCTTTCATTTGAACTTAATTAGCTATCTGCATTTTTAATTACAGTGTGGTTCTGCTAGAGTTCATAAGCATTATGTGTACAGATCAATTTTGGGTAGGAAGATTTTTAAGGGAGGCCTGGATATTAAAATGAGATTGGTATGGTCTTGGTCAATAATAATCATTTCTTTAAGTGAGTATTGAACTTCTGCCACAGGAAGGCAATTAAGGGAACGTTGTGCTACCATCTTTGTACGTACATCCATTTACATCTGCATGACCACTAAAAGAAAAAGTTGAGATGCACTGAACCCAAATCAGGCAGACTTCTAGCTGTGTAACTGCATTTGATTTAGTTAAATTCATATTGAAATTTTGGTCAAATGCAGTTGGGTATTTTTTCCCCTCCTATAAGGCATTATGAACTACTATTTTTTTACAAAACATCTTAGTTTAAAATTAAGCAGAAGATGGATGAAGCATTAAAGAAAATGCATTTATTTGATAAATGCCATAGAATCGTTGAGGTGTTCTGTATAATCACAGAAGAGTCTGACCTTTGCCCACTCAGCTACATTCTTTCTTTTGACATGTTAGTCAGTGACCTAACACTGATATATACAGTGATGCAAATTTTCAATGGATCACAAGGATAAAAGCCACCTTATGATTACCGTCTTATTCTAATGATTGTGTTAACTCACATGGAGACAATTAATAACAGTAGGCCATGTGGAACATCATGCTGGGAAGATGCGTTAATGGAAAATTTCATAAGCCTTAAGTTTTTTGTTTGTTTATTTTTGGGGTGGGATGGAAGAAGACAGGAAACAAGGGTGTATTGTAAAGACAAAGGGTTTTTCATAAAATCAAATGCTTTAAATATCTTTGAATCCTATCAGACAAACATGTAGGACTTACGCTTGTATAGGAACAACTATTAAATCAAAATAAAGAGCTTTTGGGTTTGTTTCTGTCAGATGAAAATGTTAAGTGTTATCTTTTGAAATGTTTTTGTTGTGCTGGTGAGATTGTGTAAATTAGATACCTCTCAGATAAATACTGGAATTTCTTCTCAAATTTAATACTGTTTAGATTTGAAGAGCTGGCTTCAACCTATCTCAATCTGTGTGATTTAATTCCCACAATCAAAATTTTTGGACTACAATTATAAATAATAAATATAATCTGGCTGGTGTCGTCTTTTCCATTGTGTGGTGTTAAATGCTGAGATTAAGTAGGAAGATTAAAATCACCTCACATCCTCTAGGATCACATTGAGGCAGTACCATACTTTTGTTCACTTTTACAGAGACAAGTTCTATTTGCAAAAATTGTGAGAGAATGAGAATGAAGTCAGAATGGTCAGAAACAACGCAAGTAATTTACTTCAGCTGTTATCAGTAGTTTAGCCAGTTTTCCTAGATGCAGTAGGCACTGAGATAGTCCACAGTTCACATAGCTCTTTCCTGATTGTAAATGACATTAGATCAGAAAGTACCTCTGATCTTTTGTGTTCTCTTTCACTTTCCTACGTAAATTGTTTCCTACCATTTTCCTAAATAGAGAAATAATCACTGATTTGGAGAATCAGAAAAAGAATAACACCCACTTCAGAAATGTGTTTGAAAATATTGCATCATATGTGTCAAACTTGCTACTGAAGCAAATATAAATAAAGCTGAATCTCCATCTTACTGATGTTACCTCATTTAAGATGAAGAATAATTGGTATTCACAGACGAGCTGAACATTTTCATCCACCTAGTAACAAGCAAATTAACAAGACACCTACTGAGTTGTCTTTAAAAAGGCACTACATGTAGAAAGAACTAATTACTATTCATTCTGGAATACATATCTCTATTCATGGTAAACTGTGTTGCTGGCTTCATGTAGATCATGGAGGACAACACAGAGCAGGTGTCTGGTTAACAAATGCCACACTCTTCTTGATGGCTTTGACAGTGGCAGTCCTTCAGTGAAGAAGGAAAAGTAGTCTGAAGGTCCTTGCATGTCACTTCATGTTTGTTGGTGAACATTTCAGTTTCTTTAAAGGTTCATTTATACCATACTCATCAGCATAACATCTGATCTTCTTCCAGTAGTGCATTAGGCAATATGACAAATATCTGTCACATTTTAGTTCCCTCTTCCTCTCCCCAGGGGAGAAAGGCTAAATGAATATAGATGCACAGGGATAAATTCAGACCTGCTGTAAGTAATTGCTATTCCATTGATGTTTGTAGAGTTGCACCCTACTACTTTTGATTTGAAACTGGAACAGAGAACCACATTGTTCTTTGTAAAATAAAAATAAACAGTATGTGAAGATGTTTCCAAACATTTCAATAATATTATCTAGGACAGATTCTGCCCCCATTTAAAGCTATACAAATGCATTTGAGTTAATGACATTGCACAACTGTAAATGGAACCAGCCCTTATACATACATACAGCTTACGAATGTCTGTGACTATTAAATGTGCATTTCTAGATGTGCACAGATCTACATGCAAAGCTGCGAGTTTGGCCTTCTGTCTTTTAACAAATAGGTCAGTGGGCTGAAACACCTTTGGGTAAACTGTCCTTTGCATTTTTTGTGTACTTTCTGTATAGTCAATTGCAAACAGAAAATATTTTTTAACATGATTTTGCAGGTTAACTGCTTAGTATTTACTGTGGCCTTATGAACCACATGTAGGCCACTGAACACAGTTTGAGCATTACTGAGAGAAGATATAATTTTGATTCAGTTCACATTTGGATGTGTTAGAGCATCTTTCAGAATGTATGATCTACAAGTAGTTCATATAGCATGAAATTGCCAAAAATACAGGTGCTTTTTTCTAATCAGTCCAAGGAAATGACAGATTGAAAATATAGATATTCTTAAATTTAACAATAATTCTTTGATGTTAAGATACGTATGGAAGTAAAGCAGCATAAGTTACTGTAAAGTCAGTCAGTGGGATTTCACTGGTGTATGGCTGGAGGCTTCCAGAAAATGATGAGTATGATGATGGTTTACTTTGCTAAGAAGAAGAACAGTGATGGTGTTTTTCATCACCCTTGTGTGAGTTTTCAATTGAACTGACTAATGTACTGCATTACATGTATTTTATAAACAAAAATACTTTATGTGTAGTGTAGTCAGTCAACTAGAACTTTAAGATTTAGAAATATCTGTCTTTTAGGAGTAGTCATTGATATGAAAAGTCACATATATAATTGTTCTTATCTCTACATTTTAAAGAAGTGCATAAATTCTGATTTTGTCTAATTCTCTAGGAAAAAAGAGCAGCCAGTTTCTTTACTCTGTTTCTCTTCTTCCTCTTAGACTCAGACACAGCTCCTTCACCAAACCATATTCCGCCTTTTTATCATGATCGGTCGCAGTTGGCAGGCCTGAGTACTCATTGCTGGCCTTGCAGCCAGCCAGAGCCACCAGCACATGAAGCATCTCTCTGCCATGGAACTTGCTGCCTGAGCAATCCCTCACTCCAGCAGAGGATAAAGATTCCCAGCACTTCTGCCTCTGCGGAAGAATTCTTGGTATGATCCTGGCTGTTGATGAGAGCTCTGTTTGTGTTTGGGCCAAAACATACTTGAAAACTGCTATTAGCCCTTTGCATATTGGAGTCACGACCTTTTGACCAGAGTTTGCCAGGTCTTAAATGCAAATGCAGTGTTGTTATGTTCCATCACTGTATTATGTGAAGGCCCAACTATATTATGCTCTTTCTATTGCCTCTCCAGGTTTCAGAAACTCAGGAGCATGGTCTGGAGAGAGGTTCTGCCACAGATTCTGAAAGATACGGATATATTGTGGGTAGGTCTAGCCACAGCTTGCAGATCTAATTCAATTTTCACGGCAGTAAGTGAAAATTTCTGTAATTTTGAAGGCCTTTGGTTTATGAATGGCACTAATTTAACTAGATGTAACTGGAACACTTTTGACTCAAAGAATTCATAAGCTTCAAGCTCCATTCCCAAGTATGTCTTCCTATGGCTATTGAAAAGATTCTCATGGAGGTGCTTTGCAAGAGAAGACAACATTTTTTTCAGAGGAATGCTACATGGAGTAATTACAAATGTTTTCATTTTGGAGAAGAAAAAGACTAACGTTATCAATGTGATTTCTGCCTTTTACATCTTGACTCTGGGTGACTTGCAAGTTACAAGTTCCTGAATCTTGAGGTTATGTTTTCATGATTAATGACACCATGTTTTCTAGAGACAGAAATTTGTCACATTCTTCCTTCACTTGTAGGCTTAGCTGTCTGAAGATACTTTTTTTGCCTAATATGTTTTTAGTTACCTACCATGGAGGAATTCTTTGAATCCTGTGTTGACCTATTATTGATCATAAGGGGTGGTCCTTTCTCCAGATTCTGGCTCTAGTCCTCCTAGCTGGGAGCAAGGCTTAATAAAACTGAAACAATAAATATCTTATATCTACATAACACTTGAATCCAAAAACAGTTTAAAAAGCAAGGATGAATTCATTTACCACTGAAATGCCAGCCACCTCTGGGGTGGAACACATGGTTCTTATTTTCACAGAGCTAAGCAGCTGTTTAACAGTACAAAACAACAGTACATTATAGTTTAAGTCATGAAATGAAGAATAATCCTGTATCCAATTGAAATGTAAGATTAAACTTAGATGGGGGGAAAATAATTACCCAAATTGGTAAAATGATCAGAACACAAAGACTAACCCCGCTATTCTGGCACAGTGGGCCACCAAAACACTGAGGACTAAGTGTGGTAAGGAACATAATTTTTCATTACATCTAAAAGCTGTTATCTTCAGTTAGATTGAATTTTTTTTCAGCAAAGTGATTTCTTGTTAAAAAATGTCGGTCCATCAATATCCAGCCTTTCTGTGGAAAGTACATGCCATTTAGACAGGAAAGGTTTTCTGGAGTCTACTGTGGAATTTTTGATCAAAAAAAGATTGAGCCAGAACCACTAGTAACCTGACTGTTATGCACATCTCCCAGGATGTGGAGGAATGAAATTCAAGCCCCTGTTTAGATTACTTCACAGCGTAGACTTGGACCTGGGTTTCCTGTGTCCCAGGGGAAGGTCCTAAATTACTGGACTTGCAGCTATTCTGATCATGTTTTCTTCTTATTTTCCCATGGAAAAAATACAAAAAAATTGAAAGGTCTTGGGTTTGGCTCAGTGTAGAATGAGAATTTTGCAATTTCAAAAACTTTCCTGGAACAGGAAAGTTATTTTCCACCCAGTTTACCTCCCGCTGCAATGTATTCCTTTGCAATAAGATGAAAAGTTACTGAATTTACAGTACTATTATCTTAGAGGGAAGACAATCAGTCTGTAGGGTTCATATGGGTTTATATTATACTGTAATGTTTCTATACATTCATCTATGTAGTCTATACATCAGAAAATTTAATCTGGAAGTTAGAAAGTTTCAAGCAGTTACAGCAATCGAATTTTAAAATATGCTTCCAGTAAAAATAACATGAATACACACCTACCTGCTTTTAAGGTGGAATTAATAATCCTCTAAAAGGACCTATTTACACTACCCACTAGGTGGACACTACAAAATAGATGGTCCTATTTGTCCCCGTTCCCTCAAGAACTAGTAATGTGACTGTGCCTGGCAGAGAGACCTTCTCCCATTCTTCTCTGCTGGGCAGGTTAAGGACTCAGAATACATTTTTTGTAGTTAAGGAGGTGCTATCACTTGCTCTTGCTTTTTGGAAATCACTTCCAGTAACTTTTATGTTCTGATAGATGCCACTCCTGATACTGATAAGATCCAATAGCTTTTGTCTATCAGGCAACTGAAAGATAGATTTAAGATTGTTTACCTGTTTCAAATACTTCCAGGTCGGATGGCAACAAAACTCTACTACTATTGAGCAATGTTGGATATGATTTAGTGTCGATTCTTCCATTTTATTACCAGTGCACAGAGTCCTCAGGTATAATGAGGTCTATTGATACCCGCAGATATGTAATATTTATTAAACTGTCAAATTCATTAGGTTTCTGTTATATTACTGAAAGAGATGGTACACAATTTTAAAGAAATGTATATTCCTTTCAGCAATATATTTACTGTCTGGTATATGGCCACTAAAGGTGTTGAGCCCAGGAACTGTGAAGTCAATGGACACATTGCACTAAGATTTGGATGAGCTCAAAATATTTGTGCAACCCCATTGGCAAGGAAGCCTAGCATTGAAGAAACTTGAGTCTAAAGATTCCCCAAGCCTCTTGTTCTCTTAAGGCCAACTTTTATGAAAGTCAATGGGAGGCTGGTTTCCAACAAAATTAATGACTGCATATTAATGGTTATTCAGAAAATTGAATTGTTTGGTCTTTGAGGAAGATGCTAACCCTTTCTATTGTATTTGGACCACAGGAAGAGCACCAATGTCATTCAACAAGGTAGGAATAATGGTCTGGGGAAAAAGAAAAGACAACCTCTAGTAACAAGAAAAAAATTATAGCAATGATTAGCCTAAGAACAACAAAAAAGGAATAATAGCATACAGAGGTCCTCAATATAAATCTTATTTCTAGTCTGATGGGCTAGATACAGAGGCCTTTATAGTTAAATCAAATTAAATTTCAGTCATGGTGTATATACTCACACATATATCTAAATGTGATACGTATAAAAAGTCTATACCAACATAAAAATATATTAGATGTTCTTGTTAAGAATAAACAAACATTGCCTTGTTTGGCAGAATTTTCAAATGCATATTGCTTCCTTTATTTATTTTTTTATTACAATAAAAATGTGTTTTGTATTAAATCTATTGTTATAAAGAAATTAAGCCCTGAAATCTGCCAGCGTGGCTTTTTTCCATAAAGTGGAAAAAAAAGCCCTCCTGTTTTAGATACTTGAAAACATTAGAAATCTGAAAATGAAAAGACCAGCCTCTGCGTAGCAAATTACTCCATAAAAATAAAAAGAATTCTTCTGTGTGAACTTAAATGGTTTGAAAGCAGAACATAGCAGAAGAGAATAGCGTGCATGGTCATAAAGGAAAACAGAGGGTTTAAGTCAATCTTTACAGATGTATCAGAGTCTTTCAGGAAGAAAAATAATAAAAAATAAATAAATCAGAGGTTATTTCACAGAGATTTGGGTCTGATTCCTCCTCTGCTGGGGCAAAGATTGTTTGCTTAAGCCTGCACTTGTAAAAAAAAATCTAAGAAAATCCTTACAAAAAGCCTTTTCCTTGATCTGCTCCTTAGCTTTGAACAATGGGGACAAAATTTTATGGCCTTACATCTGTATTAAGGGGTATGACTTGCAAGGCCTGAGGTTCCAAACTTTACCACTCAGACCACTTACTTTCTCCTTTCATCCTCTTCTACGGTTTAACGTACGCTTCAAACTACACCTTATTATTCTCCTGTGTCCATCTGCATTTTGTTATTAACATTAATTCTGTGTAGTAGGTTATATATAACTCAGCGATATCAAGTTGTACTTAGACTCTGTTCTGCAAGGTACATCACAAATACCTAACAAAAGACAATCCTTGCTCCAGAGAGCAAACCATTAAAAGTGATAGAAGATTGAGAGGAAAATTGCAGTCCTACAAGTTGTTCTGTCCAAGATCCCAGGGTTGACCAGTGGCAAAATCAGAAATAGCATCTTATCTCCGAGG